>NW_017731939.1:707979-709678 GCF_001890085.2 Hipposideros armiger
TATATATATATATATATATATATATATATATATATATATATATATATATATTGCTTGGCAAGGCTTTGGTGTCACATTTTTTTCACTAGACCTTTTAAATAAGAAATATCTGTCAAATTGGATGTCTCAGAATTAATGCAAGATAAAAGTTAGTGGAATGACCCAATGAGACAGACGGAAAAGGACAGAGCCATATTTGGTAGAGCATAATAAGGCTAGAAATAATACCTAAAACATATGTGTTTAAATGCCCAATGCCACAGATATAACTAATTGAGATGATAAAAGTTTTCAGATAGCCACCCCCAAGTAGACAGGATCCAAAGTTCTCTGAGAATTATTTTCTCCTGTCTGTCCATTTACCTTCTAATGTCAGAGTTGTTGGTGTACTTTCTATAATCTTATAAGAAACACTTTACTTGTCAGTTTATAGTTCCATTCATATCTACTCCTCCTCCTTCTTGTTGCTTCTTTGTTTCTTCCTCCTTCTTTTGCTTTGTTGGGATTATATTATGTTAAAGACTTTGAAATATCATCACATCAGTGAGAAATATCAAGGGTATATTGTTGATATAATGCTCTGATCTAAATTATAGAAACTATTACATTAATAACAAATAAACCACCCCAACCCCCCAAAATTTGTCTAGAGTAGAAAGAGACATTGCCAAAAAAGCAGCTCAAAATCTTTCCCCACCTTTTTACTTTCATAGTGGGATACAGCACATGCACTACCTTTGCTTTCATTAAGTGCAAGAATGTAAGGGATGTGAAAAAAATCCCAGAATGTAAAACATTCTCAAATTGCAAAAGAACTAAAAGTGTGAAATTGCCTATAATAATTCAAGTTTCTTTTAAGACATTGTAACATATTCTATACCAGATACTTCCATTGTTTTCAAATCCTAGTGAGGAAATTAAACAAAGTTCATTACAAATGTAGTTTATAATTATACTGTATAACACTTACTTTATTTTTCATTTTAATGAAAGCCTTAACGTTAAGATTATACCTATGCAATAACTAATAAAATGGGAGAAAAAATAGATAAGACAATGAATGCACTTTAAGAGTTGTTTTCACTTTAAAATATATTTCTATTGTTTTGTTATAGTCTAGTCCCTTAATTAATTACAAACATTATTAAGCCAATTGTTGAAAAACTATTTTTTTCATCTTATTCTTAGCCTATTAAAGTTGACTTATTTTTGTTAGTAATTACCAAAGGGGATAATACAAATAACAATGGCAATAACAATTAATTGAGTAATAAAATGTACATGTTAAACTAACAGGTATTACCACTAAAACATATTTCATTTAAAATGAATTTACACAATAAAAACTGAGATTCCCAAGAAGTTAAAGAATTTTCCAAGACCTGAACTTCACAGTAGTAGGATACACAAATAATGTAGGTTTTTGAGAAATAAAAATGATATTTTTTTAAAAAAGGGGATTTATTTTTTCAGTAGAAAAATGTATGTAGAAAAAATGTTATAAAAATCTAAGGATCTCAGGGTTGATAAAAATTATTATACTAGCAATAAGTATTATATTTATATAATATTTTATAATCAATAAATGTCTTTCACATATGGTAGAGCATAGTGAGAGTTCAATAACATCGTGATTAAAACTAAAGGCTCTTGATCCTAAGCATTGGGTTGTTGAAAAAGTCATGACGTATTTTTTCTG
>NW_017731939.1:714783-717478 GCF_001890085.2 Hipposideros armiger
GCTTTGTCATCTGAAGCAAAGCTGGTTGCTCATTGATATCTTGAAGCCACAGACATTCCCATAAGTTCTTGAACATGGTCTGGTGATGGCTCATCCAAGCTGAAACCAGATGATATCCATTCACACTCATAGCCAGCTGTGCAGAACTAAAAAGGGATGTAAATGCTCACTTGCTGGGTAGAACTCAAGGGATTATCATTGTTCTGGCCAATATTCCTTGATGAACCTTGTTTGATTTTACTAATTCTTGAGTTGTTACCAGTGCCCTAATCTACCACTTGGAAAACTACAAATTAGCATATCAAAGACACTCTTGTTTGGAGCTAAACACCTGGGAGGCAAATCACAGGTGTTAAACTAATCATTAAGATCACTCATATAGATGCCTGCACCAGGCCCATTCTCAGATGAAGCCATGTAGAAGCCAGCTGCTGACTGAGCCTGTGCACAGCAGATTGCAAACATTTCTGCCTGAATCCATCATCACACCAGATTTGGCAAGGCATCCACCATCATAAACTGAACACAAAATAAAGGACTCTGTTTCTGATGAGAAGCTACTGCTGCATAAAGATCTTATGACTCATCTGACTATATCTTGGCATGCTGCTTCTTTTTATTTTCCTATCTGGAACTCAATGCCATCTGAATGATATTTCTACTGGGTATCTGTCTGGACCCAAGGAATCCTGGATTCAGGCCTAATTCTGATTTGCAGCTACCTTTGTCCATGGACCTAGATGAAAAGGCATAATGACTGCTTGGTAGAGTGTACTGCTTGGTGAGTCACTCAGAGTGGTTTACAGGCGCACAAAGACCAAGTTAGGGGGCATGATATTTTTCTGTAAATTTTATAAAAATGCCCCTCTCAGGTGGCTGGTTAGCTCAGTTGGCTAGAGCGCAGTGCTCATAACACCAAGGTTGCCGGTTCAATCCCCACATGGGCCACTGAGCTGCACTCCCCACAACTAGATTGAAGACAATGACTTGACTTGGAGCTGATGGGTCTGGGAAAAATACACTGTTCCTGAATTTTTTTTAAAAATGGACTTCTCCCTCAAACGTTTAATGTCCTGTGCAAGCAGTGTATGATTGGGAAGGTAGTGAATTTTTAGTTACCAAAATAGAAAACTCTGATTTTTCAGGCTGAAAGGAAAGCAGAAACCCAAACACCTGGGAGAGATGAGGACAGTGGGGATGTTAATGTTATTTGTATTTTTCTAAAGAATATCTGGAGGTTTTTGTATCTAGGAAAATGCATTGGTACATGGGGCATACTCTCAACNATAATTCATTTGAGAAATAAGTAAGTAAATGAATGTACAATATTTAATAGTACCTGGCTCATATAATCCATAATTTAATAAGTGTTAGCTATTTGAGTTATAATTACATAGACTATTATGCCTTCTAACAACACCTTGGGTACATACGAGGAGACATGTTTGGCACAAACCTTGTATACTTTTTCAGATTCCCTTGATCACTTCCTTTTTTTCACTGGGACTGCCCACCTCCAGGACAGTGTTGCCATTGCCTTAATTGGGGTCATGCACACCCCACACTGACTGGAGTGGCCCTCACACTTGTAGGCCAAACACCATCTGTGCCAATTCACCTTTCCACTTCCAGATCACAATGAAATGTCGCACTTCTGGAATATGATTTCCTAAGCCACCACAAGGGAACCAAATGACAGAACCCTGAACCGCCCATGTGGCAGCCTTGACCTGTAGTTAGGACTACCTGGGTTTGCTTGAGGCAATTTTGTAATTCACTGTTGTCAAGTGTAATTATGAATAGTAACTATTGTACACCCAAAACTTTTACAATAAAAAATGTGGATACCCTAATGATGAATTGAGAAAGAGCTGATTTGATATTGGTGAAGTTATAAACAAACAGTTAAATGGAGCAGAATGATGAAGCCAGAAAGAGATCCACATACATATACGCAATTGATTTTTAACATAGACACAAAGGCAATTTGCACATGCATAAGTATATTACTGTGAAATAAATATATATCACATGCACACACAAAGATTATATATGTGTCTATATATGTATATATGTGTGCATACATACATAAATATATGCATCTGTATAATTGCATACCACTCCTGTTTCTCATTTATTATATTTTCTCACATTATAAAATGCATTTATAATTTACTTTCATGTTTTCTTAATCAGAAATCAACTTGTCAAAGCCATTAAAATATAACTTATTTCTTATTTATTGTAGTACCATGGACTGACAAAGGAAATAGATGCTTTGGAATTTTCCATACCATCAAGTAAAGGCTTTAGGATAATCCACTAGAAATAGCTCCCAGATACTCGCCTTCATTCATTGAAGTTGTCAAAATTCAAATCAGTGTCTTAATCCACACAACTATATGTTATTATCCACGGTGTATTTAATAGGCACATAAGTGACCCATCCAAAGTCTGTATCTGTCCGTTTCTTGTGCTCCTGATGGCCAAGACCATGTTTTTGCTTTTCATCACCATCACTCGATTGCAAAGTCATTTCTTACCGATTACTTTATTGGAAGATAATCTCCATGAATCTAACTCACATTTCTACATATCTTGTGAGCAGAGACGCTGGTTGTCTTTGTTGTGGGCTACCTTTTCAAGGATATTTGTATAACTAACAGCCTTGGAATGCAGATAGTTTTTCCTCTGG
>NW_017731939.1:722136-723409 GCF_001890085.2 Hipposideros armiger
TTAATGGATTTGCAATGGTTAGGTAGGCCAAGAAATCTTTGGGGCTTAGGGAAGAAACTGAAACTCTTTTAGACATGAAACTAATGAGAGTTAAAGACTTAGTGCATGAGAGAGTAAAAGGGAAGAATTTTGTAAGATATTGGGGTGGAGGTGGGGTGGGGGGCAGAGGAATAAAGAGAAAGTCAGTAAAAGACAAGTAACAAGAAAGAGATAGACTGACACAGAAGTAAGAGGTACACAGCTAATAGGAACATCTTCATGATAAGAGCTTTTAAGACACAAATCCGTAGTATTCAATCTAATTTGGAGTCTGTACTATGCAATGCTTTAGTCCTGTGGAGTTTCTTTAAAAAACAATAGAGAACATAAACTGAATTTGTTGATTAAATAAAGGAGGAGAAAAGAATTAAAACTGTTCTATGTTTTATGTTTTATGCAAATGTATCATATGCAGATGATACATTTATAAGAAGTGAGTGAGAACAAAGCATAGATGTAGAACTATGGAAAGAGGGCATGAAACAAAATAGGTCTGGGAGAAACATAAGTTTTCTGAGAATCTGTATTCAAGGTGAAGATTGGCTCTGTCACTAATAGGATGTTCTAAAAAGGCTGAAGATATTGTCCTTAAATATTAATGAAATGGTAACTATAATATTCTGAAGGACTCAGGTAACTGGGGCTCCAATGAAAGTTTAGGATTTAAACCAACTGGGTGAATATAATTTGAAAGTTTCCCTTTTAATACAATTCATTTTAATTCATGTATACTTATCTGATTTGTATTGGTTGATATAGTGCCTGTTTTGCAGTATTATTTTATCACCATGAATAGTGTTCCCATTGATCTAACATGACTCTTAGACATAAAATGTATGTAGTGAGATTAGAAATAACAATTTAATATTTTGGAAATAAGTATCCAATGCTTTTTAAAAAACTAGTTCAAGTTTATCTCACATATCTAGAGAAGTTCAGGTATTGCATAAATGATATAATTAATAGTCTTTATTTCAGGATAATATGTCATTTTTCTAGGCACTACTGTGTTTATCTTAATCCCCTAGAAAAGCTTACTGCTAGCACATATGATGAGGCTATTGTGTAATGTATTAGAATGAAGAGGCTATTGTATAATTTATTAGACTGGTTTAAAAAAATCATCTTTTTTAAAAGTCCTATTCTTCCATGAAATCCATTAGTAATTTTCATTATCTCATTTAAATAATGTGTCAAGTCCAAAGCTTGACAACACCTAGTGCAAAATGCTATC
>NW_017731939.1:724944-726647 GCF_001890085.2 Hipposideros armiger
AGTTGGTAGGTAAAAAATAGTTTTTTAGTGTAATTTTAACTTTTATTTTGACTATTACTATTGAGGTTATAATACATATTTTCACATCTTTAAAAGGCACTCATATTTCTCTATATATTCTAACAGCATTGATGTATTTGTGCTTCACATAAATGGAATTATATCTTATGCACACATTTATGTCTGACTTATTTTGTTCAACATGTTTGTGAGAATCATCTATATTGTTGTGTGTGATTATAGATTATTGATTCCCAATTACTTAAACCGGGTTTTCATTCATATGAATGTATCAACATCTGTTTATCCATTCAAATAATTAATGGTTTTAGGGTACTTTGAAGTATGGTGCTATTATAAATAGTAAAGCTGAGCACATCCTATTACATGGCATTAGGTAGATATATAAGAACAGTTCTATTGGGCATGTATCTTAGACTACAGCCATAGAGTCATTCATCCAACTTTACTAGATATTACCAAATAATATTTCAAAGTAGCTGTACAAATTTACTCTCACATCTGCAGTGTATAAGATTTCTTAATTGTTCCACATCCTTGATAACACTTGGTGTGTCAGCCTTTTTAATTTTAGGCATTCCTGTGGTGTGTACTGGTATCTCATTGTAAGTTTAATTGCATTTACCCTATGACTAATAAAGCTGAGCACCTTTTCATGTTTAATATCCTTTTTAATGAAGTATCCTTTCTCCAGGGGAAACCTATATCTAATGACTGGCTAATATGGAGTCTACAAACACCTAACTACATTATCGCAAATTTGGGACATCTCTGAGGGGATATTCTAGCTCCAGAGCACTCCATGAGATTGAATAAAACCCATGTTTTAATTGCTTCCCAGTTCAGTTTTTACCCCTAACTAATCCTGTTTCTCTCAGTCTCTTGCAAACTTTGGAAGCAGACTTTAAATTTTATTTTGGATTTCAGAATGGAATCACCTGTTGGTCAGCTGCCAGTACAGTAATACCTTGGTTTGCGAGCATAATTCATTTCAGAAACAAATGAGCAAGGCATTGCTCGTTTACCAAGTTAAAAGGTATTAGAAATGTTTGTTTGTCTTGCAGAACACTCGCAAGCCAAGTTACTAGCAATCGAAGGTTTTTCTGTATGTTGTTACAGCCTGCATCAGCCACCTAATTTCTGAATATGTGAAATTTCCTGGAGCAAGGTCTGCCCTGGATTAGTCCTACTATTGATTCTGTTTCTCTGAAGAGCCCTGTAATGCTCCACACTAAATGAAGAAGAGGAATGAGGAGGTGGAGAAGGAAGAAGTAGAGCAAGGAAGGTGGCCCACATTAAATGTTGTAGAAATGCCAACACTGCAATCACAGAGAATTGGAGAAAGAGATCAAAAGGCTTAGATAATTGGGCATATTAGTATGAATGCTAAATTAGAGCTCAAAACCACCATTGGAAAATGTCCATGAAAAGGTACAGAGGACTCTCTGTTTGTCACAGAAATAAGGAGTCTTCCAATGCGTGAGCAGCAGGAGCAATGAGTGGTAACTGGCCTGTGTAAGGCAGGGCTGATGATGACAGGTGCTACTGCGTGACTGGGCTCTCTTTTAGTAATGAGAATAAGAGGATCCTGAAATAATAGAGGCCAAAACATGGTCTCAATTACTAGAAGGTATGAAGGAGCAATTATTGTAATGAGTTTCAAGTTCAAAGTGACAGCCAGA
>NW_017731939.1:727817-728588 GCF_001890085.2 Hipposideros armiger
CTGTTTCCTGGTCACATTGTCTTATCCTTTTCTGTAGTCAAATATCCCTTTGCCTACCTCTTAAAAGGCTACTTGTGACTACATTAAGACTTACCTGAGAAATCCAGGGTAATTTCTCCCTCTTGATATTTTTAATGTAATCGCATCTGCTGAGTCCCTTTTGACACATAAGGGAACATAGTCACAGAATGCAGGAATTAGAGTGCAGCTTTTGCGAGGGATGGGGTAGCAGGGGGGCATTATTCAACTTGCCACAAGTATTATAAGCACGTGATTGGAGTAATGGGGAATTACCTAGCAAGAGAAAAAGAAAAGTGTAAAGAAGCTAAGAGTAGCAGATATAAGCAGCTGCTACTACCCCTAGGTAGGACTGAGAAAGTGCATAAGTAGAGCAGAGGACTGAAATACAGATCTAATTAGAAAGGGCACAGCTACAGCTCTAGGGAGAGCAAAGATGTTTTCTAAGGTTCTATGTTGGCAGGACTCATTGGAAATTTTCTCACTGGACTGTTGGGAGAATCTGTCGCAGTCAGGTGTCCTCATGGTGGCACTTTGCTGTAAAGCTGCCTAAGAAGGTCCCTGGAGAAGTCTGTCATACGCTCACCAGTGACACTGCTACAAAGTAACCTGAGTAGGGTATGCTGAGAAAGGTCAGTCATAGGGACGTGTTCTGCCACTCTGTGACAATGCTATTTTAGTGGGTGCTGAGGGAAGCTGCCATTTGTAAGGTGCCACACTCTCCTGTTTGCAAAGTGCTGAAGCAAAAGCAAA
>NW_017731939.1:731643-733933 GCF_001890085.2 Hipposideros armiger
CCATTTCTGTTTTTGTGTTTTTTCCCTTTTTACTCCTTTTTTTTCTTTTTCCAACTTGCTCTATGTCTTTTGAAGCTATGTTACTGGATATAAAAATATTTGTTATGCATTTTGTGAGCAGGTTGTTTTTCAAATCCAGTTTATCAATTTCACTAATTTACATGTATGTATATTTATTCTATTTTCTTTTAGTGTAATTATTGTCATAGTTCATTTTGTGTCCACCTTTTTTATTTGTTTTCTGTTTGGATGACCTAATTGTATTCCTTTGAAAAGGATTTTTTTCTGTCTTCCTTTGGATTAATAAAAATATTTTATTTATCCATTTATAAATTTATTTCAAGCCTATATATATTCCATCCCATTCCCTTGTGGATTCAATATTTTCTTTGGTGATATAGCTTTCAGTTTTACTGTTGTTCCATTGAAAATAATGTGTTTTAACCTCTGGATGACTTGACTTTTTTTTTTTTTTTCTTTAGATTGCCTTACTGTGATATTTCCAGGCTTGGATTTCTGTCTTTTTATCTTTATTCGTATTTATAGTAATTTTTTTTTCTTAAAGATATTATTGGGGAATTGGGGGAGGGGAACAGCCAAGTTGTTGTCCTTCAATTTCAGTTGTGGAGGGCGCAGCAAGTTCAGCTCCAAGTCCAGTCGCGCTGCACAGCTCAAGGTGCTGTGTTCAATTAGTTGCGGGTGGGCGTAGCCACCATCCCATGCAGGAGTCAAATCGGCAGCTTGTTGTTAGGAGCATGTGCTCTCACCAGCTGAGCCATCCTGGCACCTGTTGGTGGCTCAGCGGCAGCTCAGCTCAGGGTGCAGTGTCACTGGTCCATGTGGGGATCGAACCGGCGGCCCTGTTACTCAGAGCTCGCACTCTTGGGCAAGCTCTTAACCAACTGAGCCACTCGGCCAGCCCCCTTTTATAATAATTCTTGAATCTGTATCTCGATGTATGCCTTTAGTGTTTCAAAACTATTGCTACTTATCTCTTCAAGAATTGCTTTTCTCCCATTTTTTTTTTGTTTATTCTTCTGAGGCTTTCATTGTTTCTATAAAAAAAAATGCAATTTGCCTCATATGACTCTTTTTTTCTTTCTTGAGTTTTTATCGATTTTTCTTTTCCTGCTTCAATCTGGCATTGACCTATATTTCAGTTTATTAACTCTTTCATCTGAGTCTAATTTACTTATTATACCTACTTATTAAATTCTTATTTTGAGATAGCATATTTATTAGTTCTACAATTTCCATTTGATATGTTAATTTCAGTTATCAGATGAACTAGATAATTTTATCCATCTTATTGAACATATTAGTCGCAATTATTTTAAAGTCCATATATAAAAACTTCATTATCTATCTCATCTGTTTTAGAAATAGAGATAGTTTCATTTCTATTTGTGTTTCTTATTCCTGCCACCACATGTACATTATAATTTGTTATTGAATGTTAGACATTCTGTTTTAAAATATGTAGAAGTTCTGTTTAATGTGATCTTCCTACACTGTGCATTGTGTTTCTACATTAGGCATTCAGAGTAAGGAAAGATAAATTAAATTTGGAGGACTCCAATATGAATGTCATGGAGACTCTGTTATGAAAATGATATGAGTTGAGACTGGACATGCAGTATGACAAGATCATGAAGAGCCTTGTAGATCACCTCAATGCATTTGGATTTTATTCTGTTGTTTGATGGGGAGACATTAAAATATTTTAGAGTGGACAAAATAATCAGATTTTTATTTAAGAAAAATATCTTGGCACAGTTCAAATGGTGAAGTTTGTGGACATCACATACAGCTTGTGCTCTTCAATAGTGTTGGAGCAAAATTCTAAACAGTATTCCTTGGAAGCATATAACAGGCCTTATTTTAACCAAATCGTAAAGTTGGATTTGCTTTAAAATAATTCTAAGAGCTAAAACTAATAGTTAATCACCTCTCAGAATTATGTTATAAAGTCAAAGTAAATATCTGTTTATTAGTTTGCTCAATAAATGGGCACTGCATGTTTTGTAAACATTTTACAAAACCATTCAATAATCTAGCCATTCTGTGGTACATACGATTTATTCCAAAGTTTGTATAAACCTTTCTTGCATTTACTATTTATTTTGTCATTATATCCACAGCCTATCTCTGTTGTGTGATTTTGAAGAAGTCTTCTGATTAAATTGCGAAAGTTAAAAAATATTGCTTGATTTAGGGAAATTAATTTGTAGTAGAGTTGTATGATATTTACATTACTAATATGATCACCCAGAAATCATATATAAATAAT
>NW_017731939.1:734320-787816 GCF_001890085.2 Hipposideros armiger
GCCCCTCCCATACTTTTTAAATACAAAATTCACCATAATGCTGAGACTTATAATGTCATAACTACTTTTTTATAATAATTAGAAATATATTAACCATTGAATGAAAGTTTGAAGTATCATGCCACACTATGTTATTCTAAGAATGACAGTTTACATATTCAGAGCAGAAATTCAAGGACCCACAGTTACTTTTTTGTCTTACATTGGGGCTGAATGTTATGTTTAAGACTAAAAGATACACCTTTTCTTTGTTAATTACCACTTTGAATATCACGAAAGGAGGCTCTTCTGCTAACATAAGACAATTGAACTCAGATTAAAAATATATTTAAGTAAAATATCAAATTGTATTCTTGTTTTGCATAAGAATTACTGAGCTACTGAATTTTCTAGATATATACATACTTATGTACATATATACGTTGTAATGTTTTTGCTAAAGAAATAGACTTGACTGTGTCAAGTAGAGCAGTTACTCTAAAGTAATGCAGGCTTATACTAATAATTTACAATCTTAAAAATATTTATATAATAATTCATTATTCTAGAGTTACTTAGGGGTTAATTTCTAGTTTCAGATGGACTTTAAGCAGTACTAATGTATAATACCATTTCATCACAAGACACTTGCTTTGCTTAGAAATCTGAAAAAATGAAACTTTAGATAATGAGACTTCCAAATGATAACTGAAACACTTTAGTATTCTTCTTGAAACTATATCAAACAATTGTACAGCTGTACAGAGCTATAAAAGTAGTCAACCATGTTTAGAAGACATTCTGGAATGAAATTTCTGTGTTATACAAAATAACACATTTCAAGCCCTGGTGCTCAGGTGTACCATCAAATTAAAGCAGAAGAAAATTATTAAACAATTATGATAATGTGAAATTAGCTCAATGATCTGCTTTCACCAAATATTATCTGATGTGAGTATTTTATGACTAAGTAGACTTCCAAGTCTTCAGGATAGTTACTAACTAATTAAACTAATGTGATGTAGTGCGTGCGTGTGTGTGTGTGTGTGTGTGTGTATAAATTAAAATGAAGAGGTGGAGCTTGAATTCAGGTGTTGTGGAGTGCAATCAAGGGGCATGTACTGAAAGAGGTGAGCAGAAGAACAAAAAATAAGAAGGTAAACAGAGAAGTTGTGGTGAGGCAAATTTATATAAATATTTCCAAACTGAGAGAGGCCAGCTGAACAGTCAGTATGCTTACTTTAATTCCTCATGTATTCATCATACTATATATTTGTGTGTGTGTGTGTGTGTGTGTATGTGTTTGTGTATTTGTTGGTGTTATAAGTGACAGACATTTCTCAGAAATTGTGCTTCAGAGGTGAGGATGTACATTAGTGAAGCCCATTACTGCTGGCACTGATGCACATTTTCCTGCAAACCCAGTAAGTTGGCAAATGTGCATGGCAGAGCTTCATTTTAACCACTCAGACATGCTCACCTGTGTCTCAATGTTTAAAAACGTGTTACTTTTGAATCTCTGAAACAGCAGCTAACCTCTGTGCTAACTGTAATTGCATTGTTTACCAGGAAAATATAAATTTTGATTGACTTAAGACTTTGTCGGGTTAAAAAAGCAAGTTAAAAATTCTTAAAAATAATCATGAAAAATGTAAAAAAAAAATGGATTAAAGGTGATTCAGTCCAAAGGAGTAATAGGAAAGAAGAAGAAATGGGGAAATAAAGAAAAATGTTGAAGGAATAAAAAAGTACAATATAGGCTTCTATTCCTTATTTTTATCAATGAAAAATAATTAGTGAAAAGAAAGCAGTAGAGATACATTTAAAAATTGTGCATTAATATAGAAAGCCTCAGTTTGGATAAAACATACGATAACTAAAGTACAGAATCCAGCTGCTGTATATGCTCCCTACAAGAATAATTATAGGCAAACTGCCAAAGAAATCTACCCGGTTAGACAACTTTGGATAAAATAATGCAGAATTGAAAAAAGAGTTTGGTGTAATTTCTGTTTCTGAGAAACTAATGAAAGGGCAGATAATCAACAAAATATAGAGGAATTGAACATTATTAAAAACTCACATTTATAGAAACCTGAACCGACGTCCATATTTTATAAAGCACATGTGAAAAATTAATAACTAACTATACATTAGGCAGAAAGATTCAAGGGTCTGACTGAACATCTGAAACAAAGTTAGGAAGTGTCTCTCTTAATCCTGTTTTATAAAGAAAATGAACAATATTGATTTATAAGCCATTGTTAGTTCGGTTTTCTGATATTTCAGCTAAACTATTTCTGAAATAAATGTACCAAATTCTTTTGCTGCAGCGTGTCCTTCTTCAAGTCTTATAGCAATTCCTATAGGTATTTAATGTCTTTATAAACATGTTAATTTTTGCCTCTTTTATAAAGATTTTGAATGATTTTCATTAAACACACTTTTCCCATTAGTTTCTTTATTTAGTGGATATTGAAGAAAATGAATAAGCATGTGTGTGTGGCTTTATAGTGGAAACACACATAGAAGAAGGAAGGAAACTGAAAAAGTAAGAAAGAGACTTTTAACCTTTTAGGTTACAGTTTTAGGTAACTGCTTTTTATTTAAAAGACACACTAAAATCTGTCAAAATGTTAGTGTTATTTAAAGCTATGACTATACTTGATATATTAATCTTTGAATGTTTTCTTGTTAGAAATGAATAATTTTATTAAAATTCAAAAAGAATTATATAATGACTTCTGACATTATACTTGGAAAACATGAGAATTCCAGCTGTTATGCAAAACCTATAGAATTTGGATATTCAAATAATTTGTGGAGTGTCAGAGTCTCTAACCATGGGAGATAATTATCTAAATTGGAATATGACAGAATGATGAATCATCTCTTTCAGTCTTCATTTTTTTCCACGCTCCTATCTCAGAAAAAAACTGCCTCCCTCTACTGGCTTTATCTTCTTTGAAATCAAATACTGCATTTGTCAGCATTCATCAAGAATGGGGAAGTGAGGAAAGGAGTATTACATAAAATTACTGAACGTAACTACATAAGTAACAATGTTTATTTAAAAAAACATTGTGCTGATTTTGCTTGCAATCTGTACTTGTAATTCTCTGGTTAACTTAGTTACCAGGTGGATAGAATCTACTGAATGACCTTGGGCAGCAGGACGGTGCACTTCAGTGCATGGTGCATCTTCTAAAGAATAACGAGATGTCTTTCTTTTTGTTGAGGACTGTGTGACTTGATAACGTAAAGTTTTTGACTGCTTGTTATAGCTATGCACTGTTTATTGAAACTTAGATAATTATTTAATGTCCATGTCCTTATTCAATGGATTTTATTTTGCCCTGGGGCTGCAGAAAACATAACTCTTTTATTATCATAAAAAATGACTATGCCTACCTCCAGTATAAATGGCTTTATTTTATATAAATGGCATGTATTTTTTAATCTTATATAATATTTGTGTATATTATTTTGTTACTTATTTGTCCAATTTTTAAGATATATGACAGCTCAGTTTATCGTTTCACTTTTCTTTCTTCTAAGTTTTGAAACATTGAAAAAAAAACTTGAATAGAATATTGAGACACTGAGACACAGATCATGTGAATGGAGTTCTTGGTTTGGTGCTTGGTTGGTGGTTCTTTTTAATCTCTTTTGATTCTTAAAACAGTTCCACTACAGTTTTTGGTATTTCAGGATATGGCTGTTTTGAAGAGTCCAGGATAATGTGTTATAGAATTTAATTCAGATTGTTTCTTCTGCTCTGTTTTTAAAGTTAATCTTTTAGAGTCTTTTATTCATTTTCTTTAAACTTTTTAAGACTTTTTGCATGAAGGAGAGTCTTTTATTATTATTATTATTATTATTATTATTATTATTATTATTATTATTGTTTCAGGTGTATAGAACAATGCAATAGTTATCTTTTACACCCCTCACAAAATAACAACCCCCTTCCCCCATCCACTTCCCTCCCACCCCTGATATCATACTTATCTATTACAATTCCATTGACTCCAATCCCACACGCTACTCCACATCCCGTGACTATATGTATATATAATTATAGTTGGCATACAATATTATAGCCGGTGTAGAGGCCTGACCACCGCACTGTATTTCTGAAGCTGATGTTGAAGGAGAGTCTTTGATATAGACCCAAACTTAAGATAATCTGCCCAGATATTTTTTCAAACATTGTTTTATTAAGATATAATTTATATCAATTATAATTTCACCTATCTTAAGTATACAATCCAGTAGTGTTTCTGTATATCCACAGAGTTTTGCATCACCACTAGCTAATTTCAGAATATATTCATCACCTCAATATGCACCAGATTCATTAGTAATCATTCACATTCTTCTCATTCTTATTTCTGGCAACCACTAATCTATATTCTCTTTCTATGAATTTGCATATTCTGGACATTTGATTTAAATTGAATACAATAATCATACAATAGTGGACTTTTGCGACTGGCTTCTTTCAGTCAGCATATTGTCTTCTAGATTTATCCGTGATATATCAAGTATCAGTACTTTACTCTTTTTACCAGCGAATAGTGGTCCCTTATATATTCCCACATTTTATTTAGCCATGTTGTGTAGTGGATGAACAATTGGTTTACACTTTTCAACTCTTATGAATAATAATTCCACAGACATTGGTATACGACTTTTTTTGTGAACATATTTTTTCAATTTTCGTGAATATATATCTAAGAGTGGAATTCCTGGGTCATAATGTAACTGCTTATTTAACATTTTGAAGTACTAGGTAATCATTTTCCAAAATGACTGCATTATTTTACAACTTCACAACCAATATCTGAGTTTCAATTTCTCCACATCCTTGCTAGTATTTGTTATTACTTATCTTTTAGGTACTAGACAACCTAGTGTGTGTGTGAAGTAATATCTCATTGTGATTTTGATTTTCATTGTCCTAATGGCTAATGGTGTTGAGCAATGTTCCATATGTTTATTGCCATTTATGTGTTTTCCTTGGGTAATGTCTAATTTATTTATTTATACATTTTAATTTTTAAAAAATATTCTTATTGTTTAGTTGTAAGAGATCTTTATATATTTTGGAAACTATACCCCAACAGATACATGATTTGCAAAAATGTCTTTCATTTATATTTGTTTTTCAGTATGTGTTTAATTTTTAAATTAAATTTATTGCTATAACATTGGTTAATAACATTATATGTTTCAAGTGTGCAATTCTTTAATGCGTCATCTGTGTATTGATTTGTGTGCTCACCACCTAAAGTCTAATCTCCTTTCTGTCACCATATATTTGACCCTGTTTGCCCTCTACAACCTCCTCATCTCCCCTTTCCCTCTAGTAACCACCATACTGTTGTCTGTGTCTGTGAGTTTGTTCGTTTATTTATTGCTTTCTGTTTTGTATCCCACATATGAGTGAAACCATATGGTTCTTGTCCTTTTCCATCTAACTTATTTCACTTAGCATGATACATTTGTGCCATGTTGTCACAAATGACAATATTTCATCATTTTTTTATGGCTGAGTAATATTCCAGTGTATATATGAAAATGTGACTATATATATAGTCACATTTTTTTAATCCAATCATATGTTAAAGTGCTCTAAGCTTGTTTCCGTGTGTTGACTATTGTGTATAATGCTAAAATGAACACAGGGGTACATATATCTTTATAAATAAGTGTTTTCAAATTTTGGGGGTAGATACCATGAAGAGGTATTCCTGAGCTATATGGTAGCTATATTCTTAATTTTTTGAGGAAACTCTATATTGTTTTCCATAGAGCTTGTACCAATTTACGTCCCCACCAGCAGTGTCCAACAGTTCCTTGTACTCCATATCCTTTCCAACACTTGTTATTTCCCTAGATGAGGGCGTCAGGGAGAGAATGAAGAAGGTAAAAGGGGTGAAATATATGGTGATAGAAGGAGACTAGACTTTCGGTGGTGAGCACACAATAATTGCATATAACACATATGATGTGTTATAGAATTGTACACTTGAAACATATATCATTAACCAATGTTACCCTATTAAATTTAATTAAAAATGATGAAGTTATTTTAATGGAATTGCTTTCATCTGTTTATTTTCAGATTGATCATTCTAGTGTATAAAAATACAATGGATTTTTGTCTATGGACGTATTCTGCAACTTTTTTTAACTCTGTATTAGTTTTTATACTTTTTTTGTGTGGGGGTTCCTTAGAATTTTCTGCAATAAGATTGTCATTGGTAAATAGATATAATTTTAGCTTTTTCTTTTTAATCTTGTTTCCTTTTATTCCACTGTCTCATCTGATTGCCCTATCTAGAACCTCCAGGGCATTGTTGAATAAACGTGGGGAGAGTGGGCATCATTGTCTGTCTCCGACCTTAAGGGGAAAGCACTCTTAAGTATAATGGTAAGCAGGAATTTTTCCTAGCTGCCTTTCATCAGTTTGAGTGTTTTTATCATGACAGGGTTTTTATTTTTGTCAATTTTTTTTTCTGTGTCTTTTGAGTTGACCATATTTTTTTTTCATATCTTCTCTACATGGCATATTATAGCAATTGATTTTTGTGTTAAGCCAACCTTGCTTTCCTGAGATAAACTTGGTTATAGTGTATTATCATACTACTGGGTTATGCTGTATTATTCTTTATATATGCTGCTCAATTCAATTTGTTAGTCTTTTATTGAGGATTTTTAGATCTAATTTGTAAAGGATATTTGCTTGTAGTTTTTATTAATATCTATCTGGATTTGGTATCCAGATAAAACTAATTTCACAGAATGAGTTGGGAAGAAGTCCTTCTAAGTTTTGAATTGGTTTGTGAAAAATAAGTGCTAATTCTTTAAACATTTATTAAAACTCATAAGTAAAGCCATCTGAGCCTATATTTTTCTTTATGAGAACATTTTTTATTACTAATTAACTTCAACGATATTTACCAGTGATCTTATTACTTTCGTGGATAAGCTAGTTTTGGAAATTTTTATTCTGCCATTCTGAAAGTGTGCCTTTTTTGGATTTAATTTTGCAGTCGAAGTGTCTCATAAGAAATCTTCACTTTTAATAAACATTGGTAGTTTCAATCTGCATCCCTTTCTAGATTTTAGGTCCTTAGTAGGTTATTTTTTAGATTAAGCTTTAACCTAACTTTTCACAAATATTGAAGATATGTATGAATATTGCATAAAAATATTTAGAGATAACGGTGAAATGCAAATTGAACACATTATAGCTAATTGTTTGAAAGGTATAAAACATTTAATTAATCTATAAATATTGTGTGCTAATATATTTAAATAGCTATCATGGTCTTGAATAGCTACCCCATTTTTATTAAATTTCACAAGATTGTATTTTTGGTTTGCATTTAGACTTTTTTGTGTACAGAATATTTAAAGAAAAGAAATATATTATATGATGTGGTCTCCTTAATAGATTCCAGAATAAAATTAGCTCTACCTATGATGATTCATATAAATATGTGGGGGTATTCCCCTACTTGTCTGCCTACTTGGGTCCTGAATTTTGGTGTCAGGTTATAGTCATGTAGTTCTAATGTGGATAATGTAAAGTGAGAAATATTTACAGGTAATAATATCCTTGTTCAGGGACATTTTTAAAATGATATGGAACTATTTCACTACAATATGAAGTCAGGATACTGTACATGCAAATGGATGCCTAATGGACTTATGTTTCACTTATTCATGATGATCTGAAAGAATTAATGTTTCATAGTTAAGTGAATCTCAAAATGCACCCCCAGGAAATTCTTGAGGGAGAATTGGAGCAAGTTTACAAAACTGATGAAGTTGAAATTAATCAGATAGACCCTTATCCAAAATAAAAATCGAAAGTGCAGCTTAAAATGTATGTGTAAAATATATAGATATAGGATAAAATATGAAACAACTACTTATGTTATTATTTGCACTATTTATTTAGAATAAATCTATAATATTTAAAAACTTACATCACACTTATACTTTAATTAAATATAAACTGTTGATACTATCCCCAATATTTAACACCAATTACCCTTGTGTCTAAACTACAGTCTTCCAATAAATAGTTTATTTTACATTTTACACATCTGGAATTTTCACTTCTTTTCAGATTTCTTTTTTTTTTTTAAGTTTTGAACCATAACAGAAAATCTGAGCAAGTCATGAGTGACTCAGCCCCTCTCTTCCCAACAAAGTGGTTCAGGTAAAATAATCATGTACATCTGACCTTTAAATATATTACTGCAGTGATTGCCAAAAGGGCAGCTCAATGCTTTACTGCTCTGCTGCACTTTCACATGTAATACTTGAAGTTGACATTTATAAAACTGCTGGTGAACTCTGGAGACACCCTGATAGCTGAGGTGTTATATGAATCTCTTTATCATAATAATAAATATGTGTGTTAGAGAATAGCACTGAGATCTTTTGAAAGAAAAGGGATGTTTTATCGTTTAGTTAGTTGGATAACTGAAGAATAAATATAATTTCATTTGCTGTGAATATACAAATTCATATACATTTTACTCATAGTAACCATTTAAGTAAATCAATAAGAAAAAGCATATGCAAAAATGTCAAAGGCAAATGTACAATACTTGATATAATCCCCATTTGTTATTGCTTTTTTTTTTTTTTTTTACTTTCCCCACATAATATCCCTAATACAATGTTTATTTGGCAATAATTGTCCTCATGGAAGGCTAATGGGAGATATTTCATGTGCAGCAAAAATAAAAACAAAACAAACAAAAACTTTACTAAAATAATTTTGTGGGTTTCATTGAGACAAATTATTGCTAATGTGTTTCTATATTTTAATAAATTCAAATGATAAAATAAGTGCATATTTTAAAAAATGTAATGAATGCTTTTAGCTATGATATCTAACTTTAGAACATTTTCAGTCATCCAATATATGTGCCATATATAGGTTTAATCATCCTGGTGAATTTCCTCAAGACTGCAATTATACAGAATTTAACTTTGGGATAGGCAATTCTGTCTATTATTAACATTTATGCTAATGTGTTCTTCAAAGGTTGAAATATAGTGTCCAATTATTTGCATTATAAACATCACTATGTTTGTCATGTTTAAACTTTGGTACACATAATTAATAGGAACCACATTTTCAGTTGATTCTTCCTGAATTCAACTACTTGTATAATATTTATGTTTATAGTTACATTTATTATTTCAATTTAAATACACTTTCAAAAAGCATGCAAGATCAAATTTCATTAAATTTAAAAATCAGTGAAATTTACTGGTAATGCCATAAAAAAATGTTTGTTGGAAATTATGGTATTATTCAGCAAGTTGACTAATGATATATTTCTGAATAGACACCCATGTAAACACTGATAAATATATTTTCAAATTAATTCATATTGTATTGTAGACCTAAAGATAAGAGGTAAAGCCAAAAAAATTTCTAGAAAACTATGGGAAAATTTGCATGCCATTCATTTACTTAAAACATGATCCATAAAAATATACATTTGACAAATTGGACTTCATTGAAATTAAAAATTTTAAGAAAATGCAAATTCAAGTGCAGAGAGAGAGAGAGAATATTTGTAAATGAACTCTCTTATAAAGAACTTGTATACAGAATATATAAAGAATAGTCAAAACCCAATAATAAGTAAACAAGTAACCCAATTAAAAAATTGATCAGATACTTTACCAGAGAAGAAATATACATGGCAAGTAATCATATTAAAAGATATTCATCATCATTATTTATTAATGAAATGCAAACTAAAATGCACTTATTAGAATGTCTTTAAAAATACAGGGAATACTGCTCCTGGTAGAAGATACAGGACAATTGTAACTCTCATGTTGCTGGGGGGATGCAAAATTGTACACCCTTCTAGTAACAGTTCAGCAGTTACTGATAAAGTTAAGCATACATTCATCAGAAGACCCAGTATTCATACTTCCAGAAATTTGTCCAAGTGATATGAAAACCTATGTTTGCACAAACCTGTGAATGAATGTGTATAGAGACTTTACTTACAATTATTACAAACTGGAATCAGTAACATGATCCTCAACTGTGAAATGAATAAACTATAATACATCCAAATCCCAACAATAGAACACTATTATTCCACAATAAGGAATGAACTATGGTTACACATGACAATACAGATGAATCTCACATACATTTTGCTAAGTGAAAGAATCCAGACTCAAAAAGTCACATTACATGATTTCATTTATGTGACATTCTTTCGAAGACAAGCTTTAGGAACAGATAACAAACCAATGATTACCAGAGTCTGGAGGAAAAAGTGGAGGGGTTGACTACAAAAAGACATAAGAAAATTTGGGGAATGATATATCTTTCATATCCTGCTTTTAGCAGTAGCTCTAAGACTGTATGCATTTGTAAAGATTCACAGAACAAAGCACTTAATAGTGTAAATTATATAGTATGTAAATTATGGCTTAAATTTTAAAATGGAAAAATCTATATACAGCACTTCATACAAAGCTTGGATGTCATAATTGCTCAATCAATATAACCTAGTAATATAATTGTCATTGATTGCACAAAGATATATAAAAATGAATAAAGATGTATAGATTGAAAAATAGAGAAACAATTTCATTAAAAGTTACTTTGCTGTCCTTCATGTTTTCTCAAAAACCTCTTTTATGTAACCTGTCTCTAAAGTTGAAAAAGATTATGTCTCCTCTGTGCATTTTAATTCACCATTTGAATAAAACAACATTATACCTTGCCCCAGGCATGTAATCTCTTATTAGCATAAAATTGATTTAAAATATATCAACATAGAATGTGAACAGTAGTATTCAATGAATTGTTCATACAGCTTTTTTGAGTTTATTAGAAACAGGTTTCTTTTGCCTTTTCAAATTTCTTGTAATATCATCTTCACTGTTAAATCAAATACCTCTAGAAGAATTAACTTGTGAGATAACTCTAAAAGTAATTTAATATTACTTAAAATATCTTTTTAAGCAATATTCAGCATCTTTTAATCTTTAAATGAAAGCTGAAGTAACTATTAAAGTAGTAAGTTTTTTCAAAGTATGGCACCACTACTGAAAGTGATATTGTTTTTAGTCATTTTCCAAATATTTTAATAAAATGTACAAAACCCCAAGACAACTGTTCAATAGTAATAAAGTTACATAAATTTGCTATGTAGGAATTACGGTTTTAGAATATGCATTATATGACAATAAGAGGAATTTCTATTGTAACATTAAAACGTAAAGTAAATATTAAATACATATTGAATAGGAAGGTACTTGGGTGTTATTTTTATGGGGTTTCATGGTACATCATTCTCTGCCCTTTTAAACTCACCTATGTGTTTATATTTAAAGTGGATTTTTCATTTGTAATATTAGTTAGGTCTTATTTTATTTATTCATGTTGGCGTCTGTGTTTCAGTTAGTATATTTAGAACATTCCCATCTGTAGAGATTATTAATATAGTTGGAATAATATCTATTATATTTGTATCTGTTTTCTATGAATTGCATTTTTTGTTGTTTCTCCCTTTCCCTTTTTCTGCCTCCCTTTGTTTTAACTATTTAATATGATCCTGTTTCTCTCCTCCCTCAGCATATCATTTATATCTCTTTTTGAAAATATTTAATGGTAGCATTGGAATTGATATTGTATATTTCAAAACAATCTAAGTTTCTTTGAATAACACTATACTGTTACATGTACCCCTACTGTGCTGCTGCCCATGTAGTGCCAAGTACCTTAGAGTGTTTCCATCCTTCCCTCCCATCCTTTTCTGGCATTGCTTTCATTTAGTTCACTTATCCACATGCCATAATCACCTGATACATGTGTACTCTTATTACTTTAACAAAGGGTTATCTTTTAAAACATTTAAAAATAAGATTTTGTTTCTCTTTATTTATTCTTTTTCTGGTTCTCTTCCTTTATTTAGATCCAGTGTCAGATCAGTGAAATTTTTCATTTCCCTGAAGAAATTCTTTTAACATTTCTTGCAGGGCAGGTCTCCTAGTGATGAATTCCCTCAGTTTTTATTCATAAGAGTCTTTATTTCTCTTTCGCTTCTGAAGGGTAATTTCCTGGAGATGAAATTCTAGTTTGTTTCTTCTTTTTTATTCAACACATTACATACTTACCTCATTACCAACACAACATATGCATACCTAATTGCTTGAATAATCTGTGAAATAATTCCATTGTAATTTTTATCCTATTCCTCTATAAGTAAGGTATCAGATCCTCCCCCTGGCCATCTCTTTGTATTTGGTTTTCCACAGTTTGAATATAATGTATCTAGGTATGGATTTTTTTCCCAGTATTTATCGTGAGAATTGATATAGTCTGATCTCCCTGGGCAGATGGCTTGTTATCGGTGTTAATTTTGGAAAGCCCTTGGCCATTATTTCTTTTAATATTTTTCTTCTCCATTTTCTACTTCTTGTATTTTGATATTGTTAAGTAGTTCTTGAATGTTCTTTTTTCTTTTGTAGTTATTTAACTAATTCTTTTTTTTTCTCTTCGCATTTTGGTCTGTAAAGTTTCTATTGATCTTATTTATTCTTCACTGATTCTTTTTGGCCATGTTGAGTCTACCAATGAGTTCATTAAAGTCATTCTTCATTTTTATTACTATTTGATTTCTAGCATTGCCTTTAAAAAATTATTTCATTGTGTGAACATTGCCTAATGATTCTTTTACAGCTTTCCATTTTTCTCTTTACATTACCCACCCATTCTTGCATGCTGTCTTCTCTCTTCAGTAGAGCCCTTACTCTGAATTATAGTTATTTTTAAATCCTTTTCTAAATCTAAATATGGCTCTGATGCTTGCTTTGTCTTTGCAGGCTGTATTTTTGTTGCCCTTGGCATGCTTTTAAATGTTTTGTTGAAAGCTGGACTATTTGTACTGTTGTTGGAGGCAAGGCAATTCCTCTGCCCTGGCAGGCCCAGAGAAGGTCCTCAACCAGCGGGTTCTTGGAAGTGCACAGGAAAGAATTCAAGCACCAGCCGAAATGCAAGTAAAGCAAAGACACGTTTTCTCAAGCATAGGAGAGGCAAGAAGCAGGCTATTCCATAGACAGGGCAGCACTGCTCCTGCTGGGGCTTGGACCTTTATTGGATGTCCTTTTAATTAGGGGCTGTGCATTCTAATTCATAGGAAGAATATTCAGGGTTTTCTGGGAAAGGGCAGAGAATTCACAGAGGGGCTCCTTCAGCCATTTGGGGTCCTTTTAAGGGCATTCTGTTTCCGATAATGGTGGTGCAGAGTACGTCTTTTAGCATTCTACTCTATTATAATGAGCATATAATGAGTTTTAGGGTCACTCTCAGATGAAGTCTGCTGCCTTGTTGGACTTAGCTGGTTTCAACCAGTTCACAAACCACTAACTGTCCATCCCACTTTAGGGCCTGGTGATAAGTTTCAGTCTCAGTTTCTTGTTCCGTAGCCAGCCCTGCCTTTCGACTACTTCATTATCAAGTAATAGAAACAAGGAATGTAAATCTTTAGTAAGAACTTATGCTAATTTGGCTAATGCTTAGGTTGTGTTATTTAATGGTTAATATGTCTAATGTTTATTTTAGTTTTAGCACAAGAAGCTTTAGCTTATTACTCTAGCACATTTTGTTTTTGTCTCCTTCCTTGGCTTTGAGGCTTTCCTCTATGCTGCTTTTGGAGACAGCCTTTGTTTTATAATCCTTTCCAGCATAATCCACTGTAATTAAACTGGAGTCCTGTTGGGCTGGTGGTAAGGTGTTAATAGGAGCATTCTGTAAACTTTAAATTTAGTATCTATCTTTTAATGGCCCTCTGTCTCAGGTGGCTTCATAGTGTTTCTGTCCTTTCTTTAGTGCTTTATTTTTTTCTCCTCATGCTCTACTCCTTTCTCTAACTGCAGCATTACCAATCAGTTTCTTCAAAGTTCTGTCCCCTGAGGAAAATGTTTGTTTGTTTTTTATTTAATTTTATTTTTTTATTCCCTCCAGGAAGACTAGAGAGGCTGAAGCAAGCAGGAATTCTCTTCTCCTAGATGGGATATAGCTTCAGAATTGCACTCTGTTGAAGTTCTTTCCCTAGGAGTATATGCCTTTTTGTTATTGTTAAGGCTGTTCTTATTTCAGAGTGGTTACTTTTCCACTTTTTCTTCTAATGCCATTAGGAATCTTTCTCAAATTCTCAATTTAAGAATCTGGTGAGATTCTCAGAGGAAAATTCACAAAAGACTGGAGACCCCTATAATAAAGTGGCACCCCGCCGCCCCAAGACTGAGGCCTCCTGGAGTTTCTCTTTCTCACATTGAACCCTTCTCTGAAAAATCTCTGGTACCCTCTTAGCAGTACCAGATGAGTTCTAGTAAATGTTAGAAATATTTTTCTATGAAAACACTCATTGTGGTATAGGCAACTTGGTTACTATCTAAAATCAACAACAATGGGAGGCTTTATAAAGACAGCTGAGATTATCTTTGTGTCATGTATCACCTGTCAACAACATAGTTCTAGAAAACTGTAAAATGTAACAGAGCCAGGGAGCAAATTCTCCAGGGATGTTTAAGCAATGTGAAATGGATTTTACACAATTTCCCATCTCTATGGACTTTGAATATGTTTTAGTTATTTTGCATATATTTTTAGAATAAGTTAAAAATTCATTTTGCTAAAAATTGCAGCCAAAATAGTCACTAAAATGCTGTTTGATTTTATGTTCTAACTTGGGGCATTCCAACATTTATATCATGTGACCAAGGCACACTCTTTATGGAAAGAATTATAAAAGAACTCTGTGAGCTGATACCCTTTACTCAAAAATCACACTGTCATTACCACCCATAATTTTCTGGAAAAGTTGAAAGACTCCCTGGCATCCTTAAATTAAAATGAGTAACATTTCCAGAAACCTTTGAATTCCTTTGGCCAAAGTCACTCTGATTAGCCCCAAGGGCCATAGAGTTGACTCATTCACAGACTTTTGATTACCTTCCATGAGTTGATCATTAAAATGTTTATGCATTTAAAGATTTTAAAATCTTTTATACTAGACTGTGCCCTGCTACCAGCACATGAGGTAAAATACTGCAAGGGACTCATGTACCATATCCTGTCCTACCGCCAATAATTGAGCTTGCATTCCTTCCTCATGATGTTGAACAAGGATAATCCATTTATCGGAGAAAAAAAAATCACAGAAAAACTACTCTTGAACCTTCTTGGAAGCAGCTTTATCAGGTCATTAACAACAAAACCAGCAAGTTTCAGGGAGTCAATCCTTGGGTTTAGATTTTACAACTAAAGAAGTAATTCAGAATTACGCACAATTGGAAGGACACTCCAATAGGGGACCTCAAAGTGAGGATTCTCAGATGTCATGAAGAAAGAACTCATCTTCCCAAGTACACAGCTGGCCAAAGACCTTCAGGACAATTAGATGATGTCATATAGTGTACTGCTTCTACTCAAGATATCAAACCTGGACCTGTGTCTAAGTCCTGTTTTGTTTCTTATTGTTTGCTTATAATCATTCTTCTCATTGTTTTTTTGACCCTTGGTTTTTGTGGGGTTTTGTTGGTTTGTTTATTTGATTTTGTTTTTTGTTTTGCATTTCAAATGACCCTTTTTCTTCTTCCTTTTACCTGTATTATATTTTTAAATCAAAACATGCAAACTCTAACATAATATTTAGATTAGCCCAAACAGTTACGGCCTTCAATTTCACCTACTACTACTGAATTTGCCACCCATCATCAGAAACCCCATGATAAGCATTTCTGGCCAATTCTTTCATTAAATGATACTTCAGGGAGTTACAGCTGAATAGTATTTTTTCTTGCAACTATATGGATAAACAACCATAAACAAATATGACTTTGCTAGTGCTACTCCCCCTCAGCAAAAGAAAAATAAATCATTATAAATCTATTGATAAGATCATAGGTAATTCTAAATTTGAATTCAATAATCTTCACAGGGCAATAAGCCAAATAATTGCCACCTAAAGAGACTAATAGAGATCCAAATATGTAACTAAGCTAATGTAAGGCTTTGATTCTGACTTTGTGTTTTGAACAATTTTTTATTTTATTTTTATTTTCCATTCACCACTTATTGCCCCTAGCGGATATTACTTCATTTGCAGCCAGGGTTCCTGAACTTGTTTGCCTCAGAAAAATACCTCCTAAAATTTAGGAATATATTTGAAGAGTTGTCTGTACACGGAGACCCAAATTCTATAAATAACCAAGTCTGGAAATTCTAACCCAGGCACAATGTCCAAAACAGGGCCACTCTTGATTTTTCAAAAATTCTACTCTTCAAAATTACTGATTCTTTTTTTTTTTAGTGTGAACAATCAGAGCAGTGTCCCCACTGGTGCTAATCATACAAAAGAAAAGACTGAAACAAACTTCTAATATTTATGACAGAAGTTGTCAAAGATATCACCTCTGCCCTAGGTGGCATATAGTTCAGTCTGAACTTGTTGTCATAGACAATTACATTGCAGTCAATTTTTTGTTGGCAAATCAAATTGATGTCTGTGCCATTGCTAATACTTCTTGCTGTACTTAGATGAATGAAGCAAGCAAGGTAGAACAGGCTACATATAGTCTTAAGGAAGAAGCTACTTGGATGTTTAAGTTTGATCCTCATGGCCTATGAAATTTGTTCTTTTGGCCTGGGTTGGGAAGTTTGGATTCCTGATTCCTGTTAATTATTGTTTTTCTTGTGGTAGTATTAATGCTGTTCCATTACACTCTGATCAGAATCTTAAATGCTTCTGGGCTGAGGCTCTCTTGTCATGTTTATACCTGACAAGATTACCCTGATGATACTACAACAAAAAGGCCAAGAACAGCTTGTCATACAGTTGCATAAGGACACAAGTAGATCCTCAAGCAGAGGAGATCTGGGTCTACCCTTTTTTCAGTTGGCCAACTATGCACAAGTGACAGCATTATCAAAAAAAAAAAAAGATTGATTAACGGAATACATGTATGAACAATGGCCAGATCAGATGTGACAATTAGAACTCTGACCCACAACCTCTAAAGAAAATGGCCCAGGAAGATAAGTCACAATTTGTGCAGAAATTGACCCAGAAGAGTCAATGACTGCTGACTTCCTGGTTATTTTTTCCCCGCGTCCAACTAGAGACCAACCAATGAAGGCCAAATCAACACCAGTAGTTATGGTTTGAGGAGGGACAGGGGAAAACAACCCATACTTAATACAAAATAGTTTTGCAGCAAGAGTGAAGGAGAGGAAACTCCTTCCCAGTGTATAAGAATAAAAGTCCAAGTAGGAAGTAGGTGACTTACAATTAATGTATTTTATTCAATAAATATTTAACACATTACTTCTTATTCATTTCAAATTGCTGTTGGTAACCTGCATTAACAGCCATGGCTAACGTTCTCTATACACATCTCAGTAAAAATACTCTTTCCACTCTAGGTATTTTGTTTTGTTTTTGCTTTGACATGTTTTCTTTCCCATTTAAAGAAAATCCCCTTCTTCAAGGCACAGGTCATTCAGCTTTATGTGCCAGCTTCCACTTTCTCCTCCAGCTGGGCAAAAGGCAAAGTCTTGCACAGTAAGGTGTTCTTTTTCCCACTAATAAAAGCTTTTCACTGTTTGTTCTGTAAAGATAGATGGCTGACTGCCCCTTTACCACTCACCAGGGTGGAAGAGGTCAAGGGCTAGGAGGTGGATTTCTTCATGAGGCTGTACTCTCTGGATCATTGTCCATTAATAGCAAAATGCAGCTGGGCAATCTTTGCTTGCTGAATATGAGTGCATTTCCCAAACATGCAGCCAAGTGGTTCTGAAAATCTAGAATTGGTGTCTAAATATTATAACTTCAGTTCTTACATAATATGGCAGATCATATATCCATTATTATTTGGAAAGCTGTCAGTGCTGTGTTGGTGAGAGCGCCATTCCTGGCTGAGAGAGCATCAGGAAGATGAAGGGGTGAAGTCACACTGGATCAGTAACTTGGCTTGGATTCTGGTCTTGGTCTCCGTAAAGGTTCACTATGTAACTGCACAGTGTCAAAGTTGCTCACATCTTGGGTTTAAGAAGCTAGCAGTCAGGGGTTATCCTCTTTGGGTAGAGTATGGGGGCATTGGACTCTGGGGAGAAGTGTGAGATGGCTACTCAAATCCATGCTCACTGGGCAATGCCATGGGATTGACAGGCCCCTGGCTAACCGGTTCATTATGTATTAGAGGCTGGATTAGTTTGGGGCTGTGTCAGTGGGGAAGTATGAACTCATATAGGAAACAGGCTGCTGCAGTACCTCCAGGGTGCAGAGAGCAGGGAGGCAGCAGAGGGCTGGCCTAGAGCCTGTCCTGTGTGATGAGTGCAAGGAAGACCTTTCACAGATGTCTTTAGTGAGAGACTGGGTGAATGCTAAGATATTCTTGGACACCTCTAGTCCCCAGAATGGCCTGAAGGGGGTTTTCCTGGTTAAAGGGGTACTGGAGCAGGATTTTTAACAGTTCGGGGCAAAGTATGAGTACTAAGACCAGAGGGATTGTGAGCCCTGCCAACAGAAATCTAATAGGAACTAGCAGCTGCCTGAGCCTGGTTTTGACCATTAGTTATCTGACTCCAGTTGCTTCCTGGTTGTAACCTACAGATACAAGTCCTTAGGTGTGTCCACAAAGTTTGGGATGCTCCTATCCTCTGTTCTCCTTTCAGCCCTAGAGCTCTGGGCCCACTGAAACCAAGGTGATGTAGGTGGGAGTGGCAGCTGAAAATGAGGAGATGTGTGAGTTTTTTAGAGTGCCACCCTATAAGACCATAAGCTTCACATCTAAAGTTCTCCTTTTTTTTTTTTTAAAGATTTTATTGGGAAATTAGGGGAGGGGAACAGTGCTAGGGAATCGGGGGAAGGGGAACAGACAAGTTGCTGTCATTTTGTTCTTCAGTCTAGTTGTGGAGGACGTTGCTTCACTGGCCCAAGTTGGCACCATCATTGCGCTCTTCCCGGGCGAGGCAGATCAGTCGCCGGCTTCTGGACAGCCGCTCACTGCGGCTGCTGGCTGCTCATGCTGGCTGCTGGCTACACACGGTAGCCCATGGTAACCCACTGCAGCAGGGGCTGCAGCCTACGACGTCTTCGGCGACCCACGGCAGCCCAGCCCCGGGTCAAGCTGCCGTTCACCATCTTAGCTGCAGAGGGCAGTGTCACTGTCCCTCATATGTGGGATCCGAACCGGGGCCCACTGACATCCCAAACCAGTTCTTAACCAAAGCGCCACTCGGCCGGCCCTAAAGTTCTCCTTCTTAACCAAGTCCTCTTCCGTCACCACAATGCTAGCAGGCCCCTGCTCCAAGACCCTTGGGTTAAAGTCATTTCAGTGTGGAACAAGTGACTGGGATTCGGGTGGGGAGAGGTACAAATGCTTCTGATACATCAAGCTCACCTTATTAAGGATGAACCATTCGGCATGTTGGATGATCTGTTCAATCACTAACCACATGAATGGATGTGGCTACAGCCATTTCGGCAAGCATTCCTTCATTTTTGACCCATAATGAAAGTTAGGAACTGAAATGATTGCAGTGTTTCTGGGAGCTTGCTGATATGAGCAAGCTCCATGAGTAACTTGAATAAATACATAAAATTAACAGGTTTTTGTGGTGGTAACTTCTGACACATTTTCCATAAATCTTGAAACTGTTTTGTCTTAATCCTGCATACTTGCAACTTGTGTCCATTATTCACAGATAAAAAGTCATCAAAATGTCAGGCAATTCCTGTAATTAGGACTTCAAAGTAACTGCTGTAACACAGGGGTCTGAATAGAATTTAGATAGATGAGAAGTAGGACAGTCTAAAGCAGCTCTCAGTTTTGTTTTGTTTTAAACTGGAGTCCCCAGCCCCGATTAAATAAACATCCTTCTCCATGTTGGTCTTCAGGAGCAGCGTGACACAGGCTTCAACTGGAACCATTTCAAAGGATTCTTTCAAAGGAGTCCCAAAGCTGGTTCCCACTCACTTATCTTAATCAGCTCACATTTCAGGGAGGGTTCTTCCTAAGGCTGCTAATGCTTTTCTCTGGTAATCTGCTTGGGTTTCTAATAATGAACCAACGAATTTGTGATACTGTTCTTCTTTGGCCATACAATTGCACATGACTGCTGCAAGTTGATCTTTGCTCTGTTCTACTCTATTTCCAGCTTTACTCATTTCTTTCTTTAAGGTATCTATTTTAGGTGAAAGCCCCTGAAAGTTGACACCTGAAGATCTGTGAGCTTAGTTCCACCTGGCTCTAACCAAAACCCAGCCCATAACCATTAAATGAGCTGTTTCTTCTGTTTCTGGTTCTTTGGCATTGCTATATGCATCCATCATCTTCCCCAAGAGAAAGTCTTAGAGCTGAGCTGATGCTTCTTGCATATCCTGTGTGAGAAATGTCAAAATGCTTCTTCTGGCATTGATACCATGCTGCCCCTGGAAGCACATCATCAGGTTCTTGTGGGAATGGTAGCACAGTGATTCCACCATGTTTATATGAAGCTTGAGCTGTCACAGATTTTCACAGAGGACTTTAGTTTCAGTCCTCATGTGAAATGGAGTTGGAATGGTCAAGTATGCAGTGGAGTAGTAAAAAGGCTTTAGACAACCTGACTTTGTATAGAAGGCAATGTTTTGGATGCACATTTGAGAAAACATTTAAAGTGTGTTTATATTTTGCAAGTTCAGCATTGCTAAGTAATCAAGTGAACTGGAAGAATTTATCAGTCAGAATCCTTCAGGAATGACAAATGGATGATTAAATTGACAAAGTCTGCATTTATAAATGAAAAATTATTAATTCACACACAAAAGAACAGAGACATTCTGGAAAATATTTCCTAGGCAGCATTTTTACTGGTTCTCTCACTAATCATGCTAATTGTTAATTCACATACCACATACCAATAACAGATTTTTTTACTGAAAAAGAACTCAATAACTCCACTATTTGTCAGTTCTTACCTACACAGCTGACATGGTTTCGTAAAGTATTTTCTTTCAATTAAATACCTTTCCTGAACACTTGTTAACATTAATTTTAAAACAGTAAAATCAGCTCAGAAGTTTCTCTTTTTTTTTTTTTCAAATCATAGGCATTTGTGAATTTTATCACAGGTAGGATGAACAACTGCTTCCTTACATCCATTCCTCAGGAAAAAAAATATTACAGTTGTGTAAATAATGATCTATTTTTGCTAAAAGTATAAATCATCTGGTGTTCTCTGAAGAAAAGATTGTCATCCTTGATAAAAAGAAGCTATTGCTTGAGGAAAAAATGTAGATACTGGTTTTGAATTTGATCTATAATAAGAGATGCATGAGGAAAATTTCAAAGGAATAAGGAAATATTCAAGTATGCTTAACTTTTATAAAACCAAACAGAATCATATAGTTGAATTTCATCACTATGGACCACTATAGAATTTTTTATCCCAACCCTGCTTTGGTGTGGTGTGAATATCATACATAGACATTCCATAACATATTGCTATTATTGTAATTTAAGAACATTTATAACATAAGCTCATCTTACATTATTACCATTTTCTCTGTTAACTGTCACTAGGTTTCTCAATGCTTTTCAAGGCTTTCTAAAAAAACCAATTGTTTGTGTATTTTGTGTAGTCATTAAACTGAATAATTGTTTGGCTTTTAACTGTCAGCTTTGACTAAAAATGGACCTCTTGCAGCAAAAGTGCAGAAACTCAGTTCATGCACATGTATACAAACTTTAACCAACTTATTTAACATGTGGTTCCTTGTTCTCCCATTTTAATTAATTTCAACTTGAAATATTGTTTGTAATAAATCACCTACTTGGAATGAGGCAGGAAAAAAAGTGAACAACTAGAATAAAAAAGACTAGATTGATAGGGCTGATGGTTTACATAACTGTAGAGAAAAAATACTGGAACTTCCTAAGCAGTTTTCATTGTCAACTCAAATTTTATGGTGATGTTTTAAAATGTCAGTTATTTTTATCTTGAGACATCTTGTATGGAAGGTAACTTGGATCTTACTGCTACTTTCCCACTAAGGCGCTATATTTTAAGTAGTTATTTATTTCTTCTATTAGATTCAGTAGTTTTCCTTTATCAGTCTAGCATGGGCATTAAACACAAGTGTGCATCCAGTGTTTAATAATCATTATTACCATCACCACTATCTTCATGATAATCACGATTATGATCTTCATCATCTGAAACATCACCACTAGAGCAATTAAAAAATTGAAATGTTGCTCTGTGCCAGTGGATGAATTGAAGATTTACATATATATTTTTTCCATTTATTTGTCACAATACTAAGTACTATATTTTGCTTATTAAGAAAATGTGACTGAGCAGTTATGCAAAGAATGTAAGTAGCCATATGATTCAAAGCATGATATCAAAAATACAAACCCTGGTTGGGGAGATGCTAGAAGGTAGTTTTGTGGCAGTGCATCTGTTTTCTGTATCAATTATACAGATATTCTCTTAAGAAAAGACTCAGTGTTCCATGGTTGCTGTCTTTTGTTTCACCATCTGTGTTATTTTTACTTACCCACTCTCACATTCCTACTCCATCCAATGAGCTCTTGTTTAGCCAAAAATACTTAAATATTTGTCTGGCTTTAGAAAGATAATCCTCAAAATAAAATAGTTATAAATGTGTTTGAAACAAACTAGAATAAAACATTCTCATTCTATAAAAGTCATTTATATAAATTCTATAGTTAACAACATAGTTTATGCTCTTGTTGGTAAAGCTTTGCCCATACATTTGAGAATAAGGTGAGGACTTTTACTTTCACTGTGTCTGATTCAGCATTATGTTTGAGATCCTAGCAAGTTCAACAATGGAAAAAAGGAAATAAAATGTATACAGTTTACAAAAGAAGAAATAAAAGCTTTATTCAGAGTGAAGATAATATTCTGCACATGAAGGCCTAAGAGATATACAAAAATATGACTAGAGTTTATTTGGTAACTTCACTTGTTATAATATCACTATCTAAAATTCATTGTATGTCTGTATTTTATAAACATACAACTATGAAATGAAACTAAAATGAAAATGTCACTTACAAAACACTGAAGAATATGAAACATGTATGGACATATGTAACAAAATATGTATAAGAGCTCTAAAGTAATACAAAACTAGACAGAAGTCAATGATGACAAAGAAATTGAGACATATAATGTATATGCATTTAAAGATTCAATTTTGTTACAATATCAGTTATCCCTGAAATTATTATTAAAATTAATACAAATCCTAATACATTTCCAGAATAATTGGTTTTATAAGTTGACAAAATGATTCTAAAATTCATGTGGAAATTCAGAGGCTCTAAAATAGCCAAAATAATTCTGAAGAAATATTTTAAATGTTTTAAACATTTTAAGAAATTACACCAGTTCATAATCAAGACTTTTTGTGGTATTGACATGGTAATAGATTAGTAGATCAATTGAACCAAATAAAGTGTCCAGAAATAGACATACATTTATACAACCAATGGATTTAAAAAAAAACAAACACATCAAATCCATTTTAATGGAGAAAGAATGTCTTTTCAACAAATTGTTGTTATGCAATGGGATGTCCATACGTAAAAGAAATAAACCACTGTCTCACACTACACACAATTTGAGACTGATCTTTGACATTTATCTGTATTCTCTTTTACAAATAATAGATGACAAATGCAATACCATTAATAACCATTATTACAATCATTATAACAATTATAGAAATATTTAAAGATTACTTATTATGTAGCTGATATTGTTTAAGTAATTTACATGAGTGAACTCTACCCTTTCTCAAAAATCATTCTATGAGATGGGTGCTAATGTTGATCTCACTGCAGCAATTTTTGCTTCTATCTATAAGCTACCATAGTGTTCAAGCTTAAAAAAAAATAAGTATAATAATATGACAAGTATTAAAGTTGTGCATTTTTAATAAATTCAGATTTTAGGAGGACATAAAGAGATGTTGTGAAATGATTACTTATTTGACCAATTTTTATGGAATTTCAGTAATATTACATGTAATTAAATTATGAAATAATCAAGAGAGAAACTTTACCATGGTGGATGTCGTGATTCTTTATTGTGATTTTTATTTTCTTACAGAGAAAAACATGAATCAAGAACCAAATTTTTAGAGGAATTGCCCTTTTCTACCCTGGGTTAAAAGGTGAGGTACTTTCACTCAGCACAATTATGACATCTTTTAGCTTCATTATTCATTCCACAGTAGAATGGCATACTAGTTGTTAAATCTGAAAAAAAAAATCACTGGACTTAATCTACAGAGCTGCTTCTTCATCTTTGCAATTTCTCATCTTGGGAGGCCTGCCCTAATTGGAGCTGCCTGTAGCTGGATGGCTGAGGCAGCTTCTTTCTGGAGTTCAGTATTAGAACTCCTACTGCATCTAACCAAAGATTTGGTATAAATAACACTGAATATGTTGATCTACTTCTACCACTCCTTTGCATTGTTTTTAATTTTTTTCAGATCCAGTGTAAAAGAGATGCTATGTTCAAGTGTATAGTGTCCTATTTGGTGTAGGGGTAGCCATTTCCTGCTTCTGTCTGTCTGTTCATAATACTACACATGGTTTTGTATTCTTTTGCTTTTTTGTTTCAGGTCAAATAGCCTCCTTCAGTATTTTTTGTAGTGCAGGTTGTGTGTTAGAAAATTCCCTCAGCTTTTGTATGTCTGGAAAGGTCTTTATTTTTCCTTCATATTTAAAGGGTATCTTTGCTGGATATATTATTCTTGGCTGGTAATTTCTCTCTTTCAGTAGTTTGAATATTTGATTCCACTCCCTCCTGGATAATAGAATTTCTGCTAAAATATCTGATGATAATCTAATGGGCTTTCCTTTGTAAGTTACCATCTTCTTTTCTCTGGCTGCCTTGAGGATTCTTTCTTTGTCCTTAATTTTTGACAGCTTCAATACAATCTGTCTTGGAAAAGGCCTGTTGGGATTGAGGCAATTAGGTGTTCTATTTGCTTCTTGGATTTGATGATATGGTTTTTTCCACAAGTTTGGGAAGTTCTCATTGACTATGTGCATATACTCTTTATTTGAATATACTCTCTGTTCTCTTCTTCTCCTTCTGGTATGCCCATTATTCTTATGTTGCTCTTTCTAATGGAGAAAGGTTCTTGTAGAGTTCTTTCATTTCTTTTAACTCTCAAGTAAGTCTCTCTCTTCTTCCATCTGTGTCATTTCCAGATTTCTATCTTCGATGTCACTGATTCTAATGAAAGAGTACACTTGAAACCTATGTAACTTTACTAAAAATTGTCACCCCAATAAACTTTAATTTTAAAAAAGGAGATGGTATCCATTGAATCTCATTGAAGAACTCAATATGCACATTACTTTTACACAATTATCTCCTTTTGAAATCCATTTACTAAATACAGTACTATTAAATTATTTATAATAATTGTACCTCTGAAGCACTTTAAGCTAATAAATTATCAAGATTATCTTAGTATGTAGACCAATGTGCATGCTACTATGGTCTTAGTAGAGTGTCATATGCTTTACATATAATAATGATGATGTAAGTTGATTTTATGATATGAGAAAATGAAGGGTAAAAGAAGTACAAAATTTAAAATTTTAACTGAGGCCTTCATGTTTAAATGGATGATAAGTTAACATCTAAGTCCTCAAATCCAAACATATGAACTCAGGTATGAACACAAAAAAAGATGAGTAAATCCCAATAATTTACAAATTATAATAATACATTTTTATGTTTAATTTTTAAATTTTATATATAGTTTACACTTTATTCATTTTTACAATCAGTATTATTTTATATTAATTTCAGATGTACAGCTTAGTGGTTAGACATTTATATAATTTAAGAAGTGATCCCACTGACTAGTCTAGTACCCATGTCACATTATGCATAGTTATTACCATATTATTGACTACATTCTCTATGCTTTACTTTACATCCCCATGGCTATTTTGCAACTACCAGTTTGTACTTCTTAACCTCTCACCTTTTTCACCCTGTTCCCAAACCCCTCCCATCTATTGCCCCATAAATTTAACACCCATCTCACCCCATGATTAGTTATTATAATATGATTTACTTCTTATGCTATACCTTACATCCCCATGACTACTGTATAATAACTAATTTGTCCTTCTTAATCCCTTCACCTTTCTCAATTACCCCCAACCTCCTTCCCATCCGGTACTCATCAAAATATTCTCAGTATCTAGAAACTTATTTCTGTTTTGTTTTTATTATTTTATTCTTTAGATTCCAAATATAAGCAAAGCCTCATTGCATCTGTCTTTCACTGTCTGACACATTCCACTCAGCACAATACCTCCAGGTTCATCCATGCCATCACAGATGGCAAGAACCCATTTCCATCCATGGCAGATTAATAACCCATTGTATATATGTACCACACTCTTTATCCATTCATCCAGTGATGGACACCCAGGCTGCCTCCTCATCTTGGCCATTGTAAACAATGCTGCAATGAACATATGAATGCACATGTCCCCTCAAAGTAGCATTTGGGTTTCCTCAGTGGGATTATTGTCTCTTCTTTGTCTCTTGTTATAAACTTTGTTTAAAGTCTATTCTGTCTGACACAAGTATTGCTACCTCATATTTATTTATTTATTTATTTATTTATTTATTATTCACATATTTATTTATTTTCATGAAATATCTTTCCCCATCCCTTTACTTTCAGTCTGTATGTGCCTTTTGATCTGAAGTAAGTCTCCTGTAGGCAGCACATGTAAGGATCTCATTTTCTTATCCATTCCACCACCCTATTTTTTGATTGCAGCATTTAATTCACTTACATTTAAAGTAAGTGTTGATAGATATGTAGTTATTACTATTTTATTATTAATATTTTTAATTTTTTTCCATCTTAAAGAAGTTCCTCTAAGATACCTTGTTATAACTGGTTTAGTGGTGAACTCTTACCTTTTCTTTGTCTAGGAAGTTCTTTATCTGTCCTTAATTGCTGGGTAGAGTAGTCTTGGCTGTAGGTCCTTACTTTTCATCACTTTGTATATTTCCTGCCAATCCCTTCTGGCCTATAAAGTTTCTGTTGAGAAATCAGCTGGCAATCTTATGGGAGCACCCTTGTACGTAACTAACTGCTTTTCTCTTGCTGTTTTTAAGATTATCTCTTTGTATTTAACTTTTGGTATTTTAATTATGATATGTCTTGGTGTGGGCCTCTTTAATTTCATCTTGTTTGGGGCTCTTTGCCCTTCCTAGGCTTGTATGTCTATTTCCTTCACCAGGTTAGGAAAGTTTTCCATCACTATTTCTTTAAATAGTTTTTCAATTCCTTACTCTCTCTTTTCTCCTTCTGGTATCCCTATGATGTGAATTTTGGTACACTTGATGTTATCCTAGAGGTCCCTTAAACTATCCTCACTTTTTTGGATTCTTTTTTTTTTTTTCTCTTCTGGTTGGGTGTTTTCTGCTACCTAGTCTTTTAAATCAATGATTTGATCCTCTGCTTCATATAATCTACTGTTTATTTTCTCTAATATATTCTTCTTTTTCTTTCTTTCTTTCTTCCTTCCTTCCTTCCTTCCTTCCTTCCTTCCTTCCTTCNATTCTTCTTTTTCTTTCTTTCTTTCTTCCTTCCTTCCTTCCTTCCTTCCTTCCTTCCTTCCTTCCTTCTTTCTTTCTTTCTTTCTTTCTTTCTTTCTTTCTTTCTTTCTTTCTTTCTTTCTTTCTTTCCTTTTTATCTTCCTAAAGAGGGCGTAGCTCAAAGTGGCCCAGGCGGCGATCCAGCCAGCAACCTTGACGTTCAGAGTGCAAGCTCTAACCAACTGAGCTACTGCACCACCTTATAGTCTTTATTTCTGACTGGGCTTTGTTTATGTTTTCTGTCTCCATTTTTATGTTTCTATCTCTTTGTTGAAGTTCTCCCTAAGATCACTGAGCATCTTTGTAACCCAGTGTTTGAAACTCTGCATCTGATAGATTGCATATCTCCATTTTGTTTAGTTCTTTTTCTGGAGCTTTGTTATTTTTTATTTATTTATGTATTTATTTTTGACATGTTTCTCTGTCTCCCCATTTTGGCTGCCTTCCTATGTTTGTTTGTATGTATTAGATAGGGCTGCTATGCCTCTTGGTCTTAGTAGAATGACATTATGTAGTAGGTGTCCTGTAAAACCCAGTGGTACAGTTTCCTTTGTGTCTAGAGCCACATGCTTCAGGTGTGTTTGTGTGGGTTGTGCATGCCCTCCTTTTGTAGTTGAGCCTTGGTTTCTGTTTGCATGTAAATGGGAGGGATTGACCCTTGGGCTGATTGGTTGTGAAGAGTAGCAGTGATTACAGTTGACAAGCTGTGATTCAAGGGCTGATCCTACAGAATAAGGTTTGCATTAGTGGGTCTCTGGTGCCTGCCCAGTCTTCCCTTTGGGTGTGTCATGCATGAAGGAAGTGGGGTGATGCTCCAGGTTGGTCTGAAGCTGGCCGCTAAGCAGGCCAAGTTTGACTGCAGCCTGTGCCCTGCCTGGGGCCATGTGGTATGAGTCACAAAGCAATCCATAGATGGCTACCACCCGCACTGGTCTTGAAAGTACAATTCATGAAGCCAGACTGGTTTTGTTAGCACTCAGCTTAGGGCTGCTCAGCCAGAGATATGGGACATGCTGAAGGGAGATGCTGCTTGTTTTGGTTTTGTGAACCTTTAAGCAATTTTAAGAAACTCTGCTGCATGAGGTAAGACAGGTAGTTTGTATGGAAAATCACTGGAAATAGCTTGGGTGTGCCCAAAAGTTTGGTGGGGCATGGTCTCAGAGGATTACTAGGGCAGGGCAAATGAAAGGTGATACACAGTTTGATGGAGACTCAGATAGGACATCTGCATATGTCTGCACATAAGGATGGGGAGGGCTCAACAAAGAAACAATGGCTTTCCCCAGCTCCTCCCTCCAGGGGAAAGTGCCCCTCCGGCCCTCACCCTGAAGCTAGACAATTCAGTTCCTCCCTGTATGTCCTTGGCACCTTTTGAGCTGCTGCCCCAGTGCTGGAGCTCAGAGTAAATGAGTGAGTCAGTGAATATGTCCATGTATGGTCCCTTTAATAGGAGCACCTGGAACTCCAGCCCCCGTCTGGCTCACTCATCCACAATCTCCACTTGTTTTCACAGCTAGAAGTTATGGGGATGTCTCTTCCTGGCAATGGAACCCTGGGCTGGGGAGTCTGGTGTGGGGCTGTGACCCCTCACTTCTCTGGTGGGGACCACCATCACATCCGAGATATCCCTCCCTATTTTTAATGGTCACACTCAGGTGTGGGACCAGCCTGTTTTACGTCTCCGCCTCTCCCACCAGTCTCAAGGTAGCTTCTTTTGTATGTCATTAGTTTTAGGGCTTTGTTTCAGCTAGATTTCAGATTATTCTTAATAATGGTTGTTTTGTAGTTTTGTTGTAATTGATGTGGTCTTGAGAAGAGGTGAGCATAGTGTTCACCTACTCTGCTATCTTTACTGGAAAATCTCTCATGATAATAATTTGAGCTTTATCAGTATGTTAAGAAAATAAATTATTTTATTTACTTCCCATTGACTGACCCTTATGCGTTAGGTCCTAAATGGGTTGTTGGTTTTTTTTCTCCTAAAATGGATTAAAAAGCAGCTTTTATAAAAAAAATTCAGTTAGCACTTCTACTTTGTGATGTTAGTACACATTTCATTTATGAAATCTTTGAGGCTATTCTCATCTTGAGATAGAGCAAATTATCTTTCCATCAGATCTCAATTAAGATTTATTAGAAATTTCTTGTGTTGAGTCAAATTAAAGTTTTGTTGATATAAGCAAATGATTTATATATTAATTTACTCTGCATGGCACATTGTTGCTTTTAGCAGTAGAGGTGGTTATTTAAGGAACTAAAATTGTTCTGCAGGGTGTAGATGGAGCCAGCCAATGAATGGCTCCATTCAAGCCACCCACATTCTGCCAGGATGTCTGTGACAATGCCATTACGGAGGCCATTACCCAAAATGTACTGCTAATTGTAATCTGTATTCTAAATACAGGAGAATTTAAATGACTTTTGACTGCTATATTTGAGGCCTATGGGAGTGATGAATCTCTATAATTAACCATGTCAAGGCATCTCTTACTTCACATTAAAAGAGTATCACAAGAGATGACTATACCATATACATATGCACACAAAGGACAGACATATCAGACATTGGGGTTTAGACATATTTCTAGCTATATCTGGACAATTTGAGACTCAGATTCTTTTGTACGAAGACTGAGGTGATACATCATTCTGAGAGAAGGATCCAGGCATCACGGACTTAACCCAATATGAACCCTTACTCATTACTGGAAGCTATAACTTGACATTAAGCATATGGTCTGTCACACCAGTCATTTCCAGGGTCAGGACCTTAGGTGTCCATTTGGGTCTTAGGACAAGAGAGTGCTACACATAATCCATAAAGAACTGGGGCACATGTTGACCTACTTCGGAAATCTTCTAATAAAGTCCAAAGCTGAAGGTAAAGGGGTGTTCATCCCATCCCCCTCACACTGGCATTTACTGGAATGTCAGCAGCAGCCCAAGTGGGAACTGTGCTGCACAGCAGAGCAGGAGAGTGATCATGCAGAAAAAAGAGTGACAGGAGATCAGGCGGCCCTGTCAAGCCGGGCAGAATCGGGCAGCACTGAGGTACCCATTGAAGAAGTCACACTAACTTTATTTTTGTTCTACAGAGTTGCAGCCACACTCAGTAGAAAAGTTGTAATAATAGCAATTATATCAAGATCCATTCATATGGGGCACATACACCAACACATGTAGCGCACCCTCTACAAAGTCCTGCGCATGCTCTGAGAGGACTTCCTAGGAAGTCACGATCCTGCATGCTGTAGGTGGAGGCTCGAGCCAGTGGAAACTTCCAACTGTCTCTTTCCAGTGAGGAAGGTAGAAGAAACTTTGTGAGAAGCATATAAACACAACATAGTTTATTAGCATTTAATGGAAATGAAGACAAATACACCAGAAAATATGAAAACCTTATTCTTATTTCTCATAACTGGTACTACAATATCTCTACATATGGCTTTATGTATGTAAGTTAATTATTTTTGAGGGGTCAGTAAAATCACGTTCCTGTCCTTATTTATCGTCTTTCTTATTTCTCCTTTTTAGGTATATCCTCCTTTCTAGTTACTTGAAGCTACCTGCAGTGATATGAACACACATGAAGACAACTTACAACAGTACAGACTTTGAAATCAAGCAAACCTCTATCTGAATTCAAAGTGTATCAATTTAAATTATTCTATTATCATAATATACACCTTTCTTAGCCAGCTCATATCCAGTGACTGATTTCTGCAAGAGTATAATTACCAGTTATCACTGTCAATATTTTTCTGACTTAATTAAATGTTCTATGTATCTTTTAAAAAATAATTAATTCACATAATATCTGTGAGAATTAAATGAAATAATATGCATAGAGCACTTTTCACAATGACCAGCATATATCAAGTGCTTGGTAAGTGTTAGTCTTACACTTTATAATCCTGAGAATTAGCTGTGAACTAGTTTTCTGGCTTTTTGCAATTAGTCAACCAAAATCCACTTCTATATTTGAAACCTATTTCACATTCTGGAAGTCATCTTGCCAATTAGAGGTTCAATATAAAAAATTTCGGTTAAACTTAATGGCTCAGCATTAAACTTTCCCTCATTCAGTTCCACATTTTGTCTTCTCTCCTATTGTCAATAAGTGAGGTTGGTTTTATTTGTTTGTTTAGTTTTGTTTTGTTTTGCTTTTTCCCCTGTACCTCATCCCATGGTTGAGGGTTGGGGTTTCTGCTTTACTTCACATGATTATTGTGATGATAGTATCAATCACCTCTCCATTGACAATGCATGCATATAAACTTTCATGAAATCCCACAGCAATCCCAATAAATTTGGTAATATTATTTTCAACTCCATTTCACAGAAATGCAAATTGGTACTCAGAATGTCTATAACTTGTTTGAGGTCACCGGAATGTCTCTGGTAATATGGGATTGTTAGTGTTGGCTCTCTGGCTCTAATGCCCTTACTCTTAACCACCATGCTATGCTGCTTCTCATACAATAAAATACTTGGCATAGTTCCTAGCACTTAAGGCACTCTAAATGAGTGAAGTTGCCCATTTCCCCATCCCATGTTTAATATTCAAGTTTCTCTGACACTCTCCATAGCCTTTTTAGAGTTGCTAATCTACATTTTATCCTCTTATTGCTTGATTACTGCACCTGATTTGCCTTCCAGTCTTCACTTGATGCCAGACCCCTCATCTCTATTTTGGACTTCAGGTTACCATTTCCTCCCAAATTATTATTTCCTAAATCATCTGGCTGGCCATTGGGGATTTGCCTCCACTTTGTTTGTATGACGTATATACCAACAAACTAGTTATGTTTTTCCATGCCATTTACAAGGCTGGTTTTTGTGTTATTGGAAAAGTTTTCTCTTGACTTATCCAGAGCTGCTATTTTACCTGCATTTAGGATAAACAACCACTCTTGCCTTTATAGAACCCAGCTACTATGATTATTGTTGGCAGACAGCTTTCAGCTGCTACTACATTTAGTGATGGCCTCAGTTCAACTTTCCGGGCCAGCACATATCTAATAACTGGTCAGTACAGGAGTATGATGGCCTGCCATTTTAGCCTAATTTGCAACCATTGTGAAAAGCCATTACAGATATAGAGCTCCTGGTGAAGTTGCTTGAGGCTGCTGTTGGGTTTCTGTCACAGCTGATGTCTCCCTTTGCCCAATTCATCTCTCTTCCACAGGTGTCTATCTTATGGGTACTCCTTAATAAACCTCCTGCATGCTAAGTTTTATCTTAGAGGCTGCTTAGTGGGGGAACCCATTTTATAACACAATTAATTCATTATCTATGTCTTTCCTGGGACTTTGAACTCTCCCTCTTTATTGGTTGCTTCTATTAGCATTTATGCATATTCAAATCAATTCTATATTCCAATTATAACAATGATAAAACAAATCTTTCTCAATTTTACACCATAATAATCTCTCTCCTAATTTCAGCCAGACACAGTGGAATGCTTGAATAGTTGTTCACATTATCTGCATTATTTATTTTATCTCACTGTCTCCTTACTGCACTACTATATGTTTGCAAATATTCCACTAAAACTGCTCTTGTCAAGATTCAAAATACTGCCTTGCTTCTACATCCTATACATGCTTTTGCATTCATACTACATTTGAATTAGCCTTTTAAGCAAACATTTTCTCCTTCAATAGCAATCTTACTTTTTAGCTTTAGGAATACTGCTCATTCTGACTTCCATCCTAATTCTCAAGCTATTGCTTTTGTTTTTATGGGCTTCCCTTTAATAATTCTGATCATCAGTTACAATGTTGAGGGGTTTATCCCCATACCACCAAGCAAATCTTTGACACCAGCTGGGTATCCTACAATTCAACTCAATTCTGACGCTATGTACCTTGAGATAGCATCACATCCCACAGGTTAAGGGCTAAATCCTACAAGGCTGCCTCCCTTCCCCAATTCAGATGCCAATCCCAAGTTCAACTCATCACTCTCACCTGTGTTTCTGACTGACTGGCTTCAGATGGGAGGTCACCATAGCTTCCTTCTCAGGTTTCATTAATTTGCTAGAGCAGCTCACAGAACTTAGAGAAACATTTTACTTACTAGATTACTGGTTTATTAATAAAAGGACATAGTTTAGGAACAGCCAGATGGAAGAGATGCATAGGGTGAGGTATGGGGAAAGGGCAAGGAGCTTTCATGCCCGCTTCAGGCTTGGCACTCTCCTTACATCTCCACATGTTCACACACCAGAAATTTTCTGAACCCTCTCCTTTTGGGCTTTTATGGAGGCTTATACAGAGGCATGATTGATTAAATCATTGGCCATTGGTGGTGATTCAACTCATTCTCTGGCTCCTCTCCAGTCCTAGAAGGTCTAGTCTTATCACAAATTTGGCTCCCCTAGCAACCAGCCCCCATTTTAGGTTACCTAGTGGTTTGCCAAAGGTCACTCCAATAACATAACAAAAAATACATTTCATGTTTTGCTCTCCTCACTTAGGAAATCCTAAGGGTTTTAGGAGCTCTGTGCCAAAAACTGGATGAGGATTGAATATGTATTTCTTATTATAAATCATAATATCACACCCTTACTCTTCCCATTGTTAAATGTTGCTGCTCCTTCTTGCCCCATGCTTGCTTTAATTCTCATTCTTCATATTATTTTTGCATCATCTATTCATCTGACTTCAAAAACCTTACAACGTGAATATTATATTTCACAGGAAATAATACTTGCTGAAATGAAAGCATAATAAACACACTTAAACCTTATCAGGAATAAAAAAAATAGAGAGGGTTTGGGGGAATTGTTTTTCAAAGATATAATGGCCTAACATATTCTAGAAATGACAAAAGAAAACAGTATTCAGATATAACACTTATATGTAGATACATTATTTTGAAAATCCTGAATTACAAAAGGAGAAAATAAATCTTAAAATCTTAAAAGATACAAAAAGGAAATGCAAACTACCTAGAAAAAAATAAGATTTACACTCACAGTGTACTTCACATCAGTCACATACATGCAAAAAGTCAGTGGTATAATATACTCAAATTTCCAAGGCATCAGCGGTAAATAGCTATCACCTAAATGATGCCTGAAGAGAGAGGGATAAATAAAGAGTGACATCTAAGTACTTGAGTTTAGCCATACCAGACCCTAGATGACAGATTTCTGGAAGAATGATTTTTAGCAAGTTAGGCCTAGAATCAAGAAAAGGAATATAAAGAACAATAACATTCAAATAACATAGTGAAGATGTGGTAACTGTCAACATCATATTTGTTAGGAATGGAAGCAAATTTTCCTCTAATATTAAGAAGTGTGTTTTAGGAACTCCAATAACTGCTGGATTTATATTTTCATAACTAATATAACTGGTAAGTAAAAATACACTTGTTAAAATATTTGTGAAGAAAATATATTTTTCACTTAAAAATTGTAGACTGTGCTTTGCCTACCTATAAATCTATAATTATCTGCAAAAAAGATTTAATGACCTAACTTGGATTATTAACTCATTTTGAGCCCCCATTATAGTTCCTTTGAATTCAACCTGGATAAAGGACTGTGCAGATCATTTCAAAATTAGGAAACTAATTAAAACATGTTTTTCTTTATGTTTTTAGAATTCTACACAGCAGAATTAAAGTGACTTTAAATGACATGTTAAAACCAAATTTAGATTCTAAATCTACAAAAAAATAGCATAAAAATGTATACATACATTTTTTGATCTGTTCTTATATTGTCAAACTTGAACTAGAGGGAAGAATTATTTTCATTCTTTTTTTTTTTCCTGCTAAAAGCATTGTGCAACAGTCTTACAGATTTCATCGTGGTGAGGTGAGGATTGTTTTCCCAACATTACTAATTGGTCTGAGGGCATCAGATATAGAGCAGAAACAAATTGTTAGAAAATTGACTTGGAATATAGATGGGAGGGAGATGGAGAAGAAGATATAAATATGAATTAACTTGAAATTTAATCGACACAATGTATGTTTTTGCCATTAGAATATATTATTAAATTAATGCAAGAAATTTCAGCTAAACAGTTATTAAAATATCCTAAAACATAGTGACACATAAGGTGTAAAAGCAAAGGAATGGAAAGGGGTAGGAAGAGGATACCAGGCAGATATTAGGCTACATAAAGGTGATGTAACAATATTAATGTCAAACTAAATAGATTTTAAAGCGAGCCCACATACATGAGGTAAAGAGGACTATTACTTAGAAATAGAAAAAAGAATTCACCATGAAAAGAGGTGTGTTGCCGCCTAGCCATGAAAGTTGAAGGATTTTAGTTGATATTTTAATATGTTCCTCTTCTAGGAAAATATGCCTGATTTCATTTTTTCATTAAATGTCTGATATTGTGAAGAATTTTCTCAACTTTTCTCTATTTCTTTCCCATTACCTCATCCCATTTTTAAAAGTATCATTAGTGTTTATGAACGCTTATGTTCAGTTCTGAAATCACACAAGTCTTCAATTTGACAGTTGCTTGATTCTAGATATTTGTCTTATTTACTTATTTTAAAGATTTTTATTAAAATATATAGCTAACATACAACATTATGTCAGTTTCATGTGTATACCATAGTTGTTCAACATTTATATGCCTAAAGAAGAGTGACCACTGTGATAAATGCAGCAACTATCTGAGAACATACCACACTATCACGATATTATTGACTACATTCCTCATGCTGTACATTACATCCCCATGACTTATTTGTTTTATACCTGGAAATTTGGACCTTTAGTCTCCTTTACCTTGCCCCCCTTTTTAATTTTTCAGTTACAGTTAACATTCAATATTACCTTATATTAATTTCAGGTGTACAGCGTAGTGGTTAGACATTTATATAATTTGAGAAGCGATTCCCTGATAACTCTAGTACCCACTTGACACTATATAGTTATTACCCATATTAATGACTATATTCCCTATACGGAATTCCCTGTACTATACTTATAATAAATGTCACTTTATTTGGCATTTATGTCTTTACTAATTGTGTTTACTGTTTATATTTATAAAATCAGAGTGATCCATGAAATTATGTAGTATAGTGGAACCTTTAGAAAAATACATGAATTCATGTCCAATGAGGGGAAATGTTCAAGGAACAAGAAACCAATGGTTATATTAGCTACTAATGTTTCTTTTGTCTGATATTTGCTTTTTCTATGTTGTTACTTTGTGCAGTATTTCTTAAATAATATCTGTTTCTCTTAACATGAAGTGTGTAAATGGAAAATTTTATATACTCCTTTATATTCAAAATTAACATTTGAATGTTCACACAAATGTTCTTGGATAAGATAAAAATACATTATTCTCCCTTAATTCTTATAACTAACCACCTATATTATTTATTAAACCTACATTAATAAAATATAGATTTAATAAATAGTATAAATAACAAATTAATGAAACTATATTATTTAATAAATCAATTTTACTTTGTAATTTAACCACTATATTTAATGTTGAGAAAACTGTTAATTCCCCGATATCTCCTTTTTACCTTCAAATCAAACAACCTGCATGTTTATTTTGATCTTTTTCCCTAGTGCCATAACATACTCAAAATTAATGTCATGTTCAGTTGTTAGTTTTTATTTATAAATAAAGAATTTTATGTCTTCCTATCAGTAACTAGCATGGGTTTCTGGCAGCTATGTAATTATCTTATTCTGATGTGAATGAGAATACTGTCTGTGATCCTTCATCCCTTCATATTTTCATCTCATCATTTTCCTTCTACAGAAGAATGTCTTTTAACATTTCTTGTAGTGTGGCTCTATTAGTTATTAATCACTTTAGCTTTTATATATTTGAAACAATCTTTATTTTTTCTTTGATTTTGAAACCAATTTGTTTCTGTTTATAGTATATAGGTGTCAGTATTTCTATTGTTTTAAAGATGTTGCTCCACTATTTCTCACTTGCATTATTTCCAATGAGAAACCTGCTGTCACAGTTATTTTAATCTTCTGTATGTAATACGACCCCCAACATCTCAGCTGTTTTTATGACTTTACCACTAGCTTTGATCAATTTTATTCAATATGTCTTGTTTCTTGTGCTTGAAATATATTAAACCTTATTAGACCTGTTGGTTTATAATTTATATCAATTAGAAAGTTTCCAGCCAAAATTTCTACAAATATTTTTTCAATTCCTCCACCCCATCATCTTTGGAGATTCCTATTACACATATATTAGGCTTCTTTAGGTTTTCTGTCAGTTAACTGAAGCTATATTAATTTTTTTAGTCTTTCCTTTTTCTTTTTTGTTTTATTTTAAAGAATCTCTATTTCTGTGTCCTAGTTGCATTAATCCCATTTGGTGTGTTTTTCACACGTACATTGTAGTTTTCATCTCTACAACCTCAATTTGGTTTACATTTATACTTTCTATGACACCAATTTTTTTCAGTATGTGAAATACAGTTATAATAGCTATTTTAAATCTCATTTGCTAATCCTAACATCTATAATAATTCTTGGAGCGTTTTCATGAATTGACTTTTCTACTCATGGGTAATATTCTCCTGCTTCTTTAGTAATCTGATCATTTTATTTATTTATTTATTTATTTATTTATTTATTTATTTATTTATTTATTTATATTTACCACATGCTTTTTATATATTTTTTTGTCTTTTTAAAAATTTTTCTATTAAAATTGTAGCTAACATACATTATTAGTTTCAGGTGTACACCATAGTTAGTAAATATTTATGTACCTAAAGAAGTGATCACCATGATAAGTCCAGCAATGTCTGACACCAAACCAGCTATCACAATATTATTGAATATATTCCCATGCTGTACATTACATCCCCATGACTTATTTGTTTTATACCTGGAAATTTGGACCTTTTATTCACCTTCACCTTCTCACCCCTTTAAAAATTTTCAATTACAGTTGACATTCAATATTATTTTATATTAATTTCAGATGTACAGCATAGTGGTTAGACATTTATGTAATTTAAGAAGAGATCCTCTTGACTAGTCTAATACCCACCTGGCACCATACATATTTATTACCATATTATTGACTATATTCCTATGCTTTATTTTACATCCCCATGACTATTTTGTAACTACCAGTTTGTACTTCTTAATTCATTCTCCTTTTTCACCCTGCCCCCAACCCCCTCCCATCTATCACCCCAACAAATCTAGTACCCATTTTACACCGTACTTAGTTATTAAAATATTATTGACAATATTCCTTATGCTATACTCTCCATACATCCCCATAACTACTTTGTAACAACCAAATTGTTACAAATTGTACTTCTTAATTCCTTCCCCTTTTTTCACCCACACCTCCAACCCTCCTTCTATCTGGCAACTATCAAAATGTTCTCCATATCTAGGAGTTTGTTTCTGCTTTTTTGTTCTTGTTGTAAATTTTATTCTTAGATTCCACATATAAGCAAAATCTGACTAACACTCCACTCAGCACAGTTCCCTCCAGGTCCATCCATGTCACTTTGGTTGGCAAGAACCTATTCCCTTCCCTGACTGAGCAATATTCCATTGTATATATGTACCATTTCTTCTTTATCCATTCATTCAGTGATGGTCACCCAGGCTTCCTCCACATCTTGGCCATTGTTAACAATGTTGCAATGAACATACTGATGCACACATCCCCTCAAAGTAGCATTTTGTGTTTCTTCAAATAAATACCCAGAAGTGGGATTACTAGGTCCTTCTTTATTATTTGTAATAGCATTTGTTTTAAAGTATATTTTGTCTGGTATAAGTACTGCTACCTCAGCTTTTTTTTTTTTCATTTCCATTTTCTTGAAGTATCTTTCTTCATCTCTTTATTTTCTGTCTGTGTGCGTCTTTCAATCGGAAGTGAGTCTGTTATTGGCATTATATGTAAGCATTTTGTTTTCTTATCCATTCAGCCACTATATGTCTTTTGATTGGAGCATTTAATCCATTTACTTTGAAAGTAATTTTTGATAGATATATAGCTATTGCCATTTTGTTATTCATAATTTTGATTTGATTTAATTTTTTCCATCTTAAAGAAGTCCCTCTAAGAGTCCTTGTAGTACTGGTTTGGTGGTGATGAACTCCTTTATCTTTTTCTTGTCTGCGAAGCTCTTTATCTGTCCTTTGATTTTAAATGACAGCCTTGCTGGGTAAAGCAGCCTTAGTTGTAGGTCCTTGCTTTTCATCACTTTGAATATTTTGTGCCAATCCCTTCTGACCTGCAAAGTGTTTGCTGGGAAATAAGCTAACAATCTTATGGAAGTTCCAAGTTTGTTGGTTCTGGGTCCTCTTGAGAGGGGCTCTGGTGCAGGCCAAAGTTACCCACTGCCTGTGACTATTTGGGGGTTACCTGGTAGGGGCTACAAAGCAATCCACAGCTGTTTGCTGCCTGTGCTAAACCTGGAGGTGCATGGGAGAGGCCACACTATGAACTGAGGATGTCTGCCACCAACACCATGCCTGGGGTAGCTCCACAAAAAGCCAGGACACCCTGAGGCTTGTTGCCATGACAACTCCCTTGAGGTTCAGCCACTAATAGAGCCTCATGAAGTATGCAAGTTGGGTGAGGCAGCGTCTCAGGGAGTCACTAGAGTGGAAAGAGTTGTGGTCACCAGTTCAATGTAAATTCTAGTTTGGTTCCAGTGTTGAGCCTGAAGCTACTCAGCAAAAGTCTCAGAGCACACCAAGGCCAGTAGCCGTTTGCCAGGGCCTGCCTGACTCTGATAGTTTTTCAAGAAAGAGTGCAATGCAGGCAGGCCTGACTATTCTAGGAGAAAGTGCCTCCAACACTGGGGGAGTTAGGTGGGATGGAGTTCTAGTGAGTTAGCAAAGCAGAGCCCTAGAGCTCACCTGACCAATCAGATTCAGATTTGGCTGTGGTGGGGGAGGGCTCAATATATTAAAGATGGCGGCCTCCTGCTGGCTGCACAAGAGAAGGGTTTCACACAGAGAAAATGCTACTGTCTTCCAGTCCTCCCCCTGAAGCCTCATACCTCCGTTTGCTGCCCCTTTCTGCCCCCCCATGTCTGTGATGCTTCCCGAGTCACCATCCTCTGCCAGAGCCCAAGGTAAGCACCTATGAATCAGTGAGTCTGTGCATGGGCAGTTTAAAAAAATGTCTGGGTTTCTCGCAGCCTTTCATCCCACCTGAAATGTCAGAATCCCCACTGTTTTTCACAGTAAGATCTTGTGGGGCCTCCTCTTCCCGGCACCAGTACTCTGGGCTGGAGAGGCTGGCATGGTGGGTTGGTGTTCCTTACTCCTTTAGGGGAAACCTCCATGGCCAAGATATCTCTCCTGATTCTCAACCTCCACACGGAAGTTTGGGACCCATTCTGTGTCTCCACCCCTCATACCAGTCTCGATGTGGCTGCTTCTTTATATTTTTAGTCATAGGACTTCTGTTTGGCTAGACTTTAGATGGTTCTCCAGGTTGATTGTCTATAATTTAGTTGTAATTTTAATGTGTTCACGGAAGGATACAGGCACAGTGTTTATCTACTCTGCCACCTTGGATCTGTCTCGATATCTGGTAATTTTATATTATATATTACATATTACAGACAATGCTTATTTTACCTTGTTGGCTGTTGGACACTTTTGTTATCCTATAAATATTCTTGAGCTTTGTTCTGGGATACATTTAATACACTTGGAAGTAGTTAGGTCCTTTCAGGCCTTGCTTTTAAGATTTGTCAGGCAGGACAAAATCCGTGTTTAGTCTAAATCTTCTACTTCACAACTAAGGTAAGACTCTTCTGAATACTCTACCAAGTGCTCATTGATTTATCAGGTTTTCCAGTCCAGCCCACTGGGAACCGGCATTATTCTCAGACTGTGTGAGTGCTAGCTATTGTTACTTTTAATCCTTTCTGATAGTTCTTTCCCCAGTGTTGGTTTTCCCAAGCCCACTTGCTAATCAATACCCTGTTGAGTACTTGAAGGAGAGTTTCTGCAGATCTCCATAGTTATCTCTCTGGGAGGCTCTCTCCTCTCTGATACATTGTCCCACAAATTCTAGCTACCTTTGTCTCCTGGAATTGCAGCTCTACCTTCTTAGTTGAGGAAGTCTGCTTGCTCTGTGTAGTACACCCCCACCCCTTACAAGGCCATCTCGAAACTCAAGGCAGTATAACTCAAATAATCATAAAGCTCACCTTGTTACTATCCTGCCTCTCAGGGATCAGTGTCTTTTGCTTCAATGTCTTGAAAATTGTTGTTCCACATATTCTGTCTGGATATTCAGTTATTTCAGGTAAGAGGTTTAATTTTTCCCATATTATTTTATATTGACTGACAATGGGAGTCCAGGATAACATGTAAGAGTGTCCTCTGTTGGTTCCTTCTTATTCTGATTTACTAGGTGGTATTGTTTGGAAAATTTCCACTGAGATTGTATAAGTTGTTTGTCTTATTGGTAAAGCTGGTCTATGGTCAGAAAATGTCCATAGACCAATACTTTGTATAAATCGTATCCATATAATTATATTTATTCCCTTGTAGACAAAATGAACTCGTCAAATTTTAATGAATCTGGAAGTGAATAACATCTGAGCTTTTTAAATGAATCACTTTCAACGACTATATAGTCCAAGATTTAAAACAGTTTCTGCTTCAAATCATGTTCTTTATGTCTTTTTAAAATTTTAAATTATAAATCAGACTTACTGTAATAAAAAAGATTAATCTATGTTTGATGCTGATTAATCTTGAAACTGAAAATTGAAAGAATATCTTAGGACTCTAAAGTCAGTAAAAATCTGTACATTATATTCTCCAGGTTTCTTTTATCTGAATCTCTTTCATGCGTATCTGTGTCTCCCAAAATGCCTGTGGTATTGTCCTTGATGTCAAGGTGTGGAGTCTTTCATTAAGAAGTATAATAGCTGTTTTAAACACCATGTTAATTTTTAGACTTACTTTAGACACAATTGTTTATGTTCTAGAGTTTTCCGTTAAAAATGCTACCTTGTTAAATACATCAGATTTATTGGTTTCCTAGCATTCTTTTTCAAACAAGTACTGGTATATTACACATCTACTCACTTGTTGCAAAACATTTTATTCTCATTATATTTTGATATGCACTAGATTGTATATGCTATTTTCTATTACATGTTATTATTATATATTATAACACAGATGTTTTATGGAATATAACATATAGTATGTTATATTGAATAGGGGAAACACTCCTAGAAGTCATCTAGACAACGTTTATGTTCCCTCTCTGGACCATAGAAGGCTATTTTTGTTATTTGACAGTTTCCCTGTATATTATTTACCTCCAGTCCCTGACTTTGCTGCCTCAGGTACATGTGCTTACACACCAGGTAAAAATATATTAAACGGATAGTCACATGATAATATCTATGGTATTTATTTCACAAATGTTTGCATGTAGGGAAATACTGATAATAAAATATTCTCTTTTGAAGAAATATTAACAAATTTAAGAAACATAAAGTTTCTCTCTTTATTTTTTCCTTTTATATTTATCCCCAGACTTCCATAAAACAGTATTATATTGAGATTACAGGAAGTGATAACATGACAGTCCCAGACTGGTATCTCCTAGAAAACTAGTCTTTTGAACCATTGTGGTTTGTTAAATGGATTTTTGTAGAAGTATTTGATACTTATACTTTGGTTTGGAGAAAGTAAATCTATTGAAAACTTTAAAGCAGCCAAAATGAGATACCACTTATACATTCATTAGTTGGCCACTATAAAACACAACAACAAATAACAAATGTTGATAAGAATGTGGATAAACTGAAAACCATGTTCTTTGCTTATGAGAATGTAAAATAGTGCAGCCATTATGGAAAACAATATGGCAATTACTAGAAAAACAAAGCAAAACACAGAATCCCCATATGATTCAGCAATTCCACTTCTTGATATAAACCCAAAAGAATTGAAAGCTGAGACTCCAACAGATATTTGTATACGAATGTTCAAAGAAGCATTGCTCACAATAGCCAAAAGTTGGAAACAATCCAAGTGCCTATCAATGAATAAATGGATAACTCAACATGGTAAATACATACAATGGGATATTATTCAGCCTTAAAAATGGATGAAATTTTGCTTCTTTCTATAACATTAAAGATCTTAAAAACATTATGTCAAGGTAAATAGGCCAGTCACAAAAGGACAAATATTGTATGATTGCACTTACGTAAAGTACCTAAAATAATCAAATTCATAGTTACAGAAGTAGGGCTGTGGTTAGCAGGGGCTAAGGGAAAGGAGGAATGTGGAATTATTTAATAGGTGAAGAATGTCAGCTGGGATGATGCAAGTGTTTTAAAGATAGTGATGATGATTGCACAACAATGTGAAGGTCCTTAATGCCATTAATTGTACACTTAAATGTAGTTATATTGTAATTTTATATTATGTGCATATTACCAAAAAATGAAAAATAAAAAAGACTTTATAGGACTATCCACATTTTGATTGTCATAGTTGCTATAATTAGTTATTATCACTTAGAAAAGGAAATATTACCTTTAAAGTACAAATTTCAAAACCTTGTTAGATGCAACTATTTAATGAAAGCATATGGACCTTTAGCTGAGCAATGTGTGCATTGAAATGAGCTCTGCATTACTGAATGGCAAAAAAAATCAACATAATGTATTATTTTTCATACAAAATTTTTAAAAAATCCTTTATTATGATTTTTGCAACTAGACTTCCATTAGCAAAATACCCTTGATCAAATTTACATCTATGTATCTTCTAAAACAATATTGCTAATTATGACATACAAGGTTATTATATGAGGCTATTGCTATTTTTAGAGTGTTATGTAACATCTAATGAGAGAACTTTAGCCACATTGAAATATACAAGGCCAGATATCACGTCACTGCTTTTCTTTTAAAACCTTTTACAGTTATATGTTTTTATAGCTGCTGATTTATAAACATTGCTAGGATTAGACAGTTTTAGTACATCCTTGCTGAGGCACAGGAGAGCCAACTACTACATTTTAGTAGGAAAATATATGAACATTTTATCCCACTTTGTCTGGGGAATAAAGAGAATTAGTTCAGCTATGTGTAGAATTCTATAAAAAAGGGAGTTAATATTGGGATGATATAGGAAGATGGTACAAAATTGTTGTGAGGGGATATGTCAAATGTTGGAAAAGTCCTTTGGATATACTTTATAGATGGAATCAATTTCCTAGGAGGCTTAGGCCTTTTAATTATATTTAGGCATATTGGGGAGATAAATAATTACTTACAGATTCTTGGAAAATCAAATAGGGTTAGGGATTTTTGTAGGGATTCTAGATTGAAAATTATATTATTTAGGTGATATATTGGGTTGTCAGAAAAGTCATGACATATTTTGTCTGTGTTTTTCAAAGGTCATTTGTTTATATAAAGAACAAAGATCAATCAATGACATATTGCCCGTTTTGTTTGATAACATTTTGCCATCTTTCAATGAGCTTCATAATTCCTCCTTCATAGAAGGACCTGTCTTTATTTGCAAAAAACTCAACAAGGCGCTGATTTACAGCCTCATCTGAATTGAACATTATACCACGCAAGACGTTTTGAAGAGAGCAAAACAAGTGGAAGTCTGATGGTGCAAGGTCAGGTGAGTATGGTGGGTGTGGCAACACATCCCATCCAAGCTCCAATAATTTTTGACAGGTGATCAAACCTGTGTGTGGTCTCGCATTGTCAAGATGGAACACAACTCCTTTACAATTAACAAGCTCTGGATGTTTCTGGATTATGGATTCATTCAAACTGTCCAATTTCCAACAGTACACGTTCAAATTGACTATTTGGTTCTTTGTTCGGAGCTTGAAAAACACCCTTTAAGACCCCACCACACTGAGAGCATAACCTTCCTCTGATGAATGTCTGCTTTCTATGTCGTTTGAGGCAAATCATCACCTCGAGACCAAGACCATTTGCACACCACAGTGTTGTAAACAATCCACTTCTTATCACCGGTTATCAGTCACTTCAAAAAAATTGTTTTCCTCATGTTTAATGAGCATGTTGCAGATGTTTATACGCGCCATCAAATGAACTTCTTTGAGTTCATGTGGAACCCAAATATTGAGCTTGCTTACATATCCCAGCTTCTTCAGGAGGTCGTGATGCTTGAATGATAGATGTTCAATGTTTCTGCAATCTCTCTTGTCATGTAATGTGAGTTTGACTCAATCAATGCCTTTATTTTGTCGTCATCAACCTTGGTGGGCCACCCTGACCGAGGAATGTCGTTGAGATCAAAATCACCAGCATGGAATTTCGTGAACCATCATTGGCACTGACGTTCTCGTAAAGCATTGTCACCGTAAACTTTATGCAACTTTATCAGGCTTGATTTGCATTCTTTCCTTTACGGAAGTAAAACAGTAAAATATGGCAAAAATGCACAGTTTGGTCTTCCATTTTAACTTGTTGTAAAATCTCCAACACTCAACCAAATTGCTCAATTGTTTTTTAGAATGAAGCTAGAACTGTCAGTTGTCAAATGACATAGCAATAACAGAGATGTGAATGACACTAGTACTTCCAAAAATGAACTAGTGCCATCTGCTGCAAACATGTGTCATGACTTTTCCGACAACCCAATAAATAGACGAAGAGTACACAGACTACACACACAAATTCCTTTGTGATGAATTGACTTCCATTGTTTACAACTCCATGAATTATCTTTCAGAAATTGTAACCTGGTCAATTTGTTTCTGTGTTAGAAATTTTGTATAGGTCTCTGCTGCTTATAGAAAGAAGATGTCTACATTTCTTAGAATGACATATCAAGTTCTTTTGTAATTTGTACCCATGAAAATTTAGTCCCCCTCTTTCTGTTTTTTGTTTCCCTTCTCCGCTCCCCCATGCTTTTGTATATATGGTATCAAACTTATTACCCTATATGTCAGACTTTCTTCAAAACGCTACATCATTTCACGTATTACTTCTTTACTCAGGATGTGATGATAGATATTTCTGCTTCATAAGGAATGAGAGGGTACCATTTCTGGTCAATTACTACTATCTTAAGCATCTTGCAGACAAAACAGCTATTTCCAGTGTTTCTGGTTTGGATGAGACCATAAGAAAAGCATAAATAACATAAATAAATATACTTCGACATTTCCATTAATTTAAAGACAAAATAGGGGCAGTTTGCTGTAATGTCCATCTTTTAGTGTCATATTTATGACAAAACCCATTAGTACATATAAACATGTAATTGGCATTTAACTTTATTTTTAAAATATAGATCTGTCAAATCAGTTATTCTTTCTGTTTCACAGATGTCTCCCACTGCCATAAATTAAGACCAATATGCTGTTCAATGCTGAAAATGTGGTTCTGTTGGTTTCACATTTCAATAGTACCTCTTTAAATAAAATATCCAAAATGGGCTACAATGAAGGTACTGAAAATAACAAATTTCTTGAAGACAAAAACAAATAGCTGCCTAGTTGGAGAAAATAAAAATATAGAAATTTGATTCAGTTAGCAGTTGAAAATTGTCATAAATGATCACACACCACACTAAAAAATAAGATCATTTTTGCTGAAAAGAATTTCTCGGTCAGCTTCATAGCAAAACTTGACACAAACATCAATTGTATCTTCTTCATATCTGAAGGCATAAGAAAGTACTCAGTAAGGTAATCTTTCTTTAATGCAACATATTATTTTTGGTAATTGAGGATTCAAAAGTAGCATTAAGTAGCATTGAGGACACGGGATGGAGAAAGCCCCAGGTTTTCTACATAAATATACATTGAGAAAGTAACTGTACAGGTAATGATTTTTTATATGATATATGATACTTCCTTGAAACTATAAACTTCAGATATTCTAGAATTTCAAATAAGTAATAAATTACCCCCCATATATTTATTATTATCATCCTTTGCTTATCTCATCAAATTAAGGTTACTTTCTCTAAATTCAGCAGAGTAAGAATTTAAAGTCATAATCTTAGTTATAATGCAATGGATTTTTTTAAGAATGTGCTAGATAATTCTATTTTAAATTAAATTTGTTTATGTGTTTATGTGTTGGGAGCCTGCTGAGGACAGTTGGGGATACTGAGGCTGTGGAAAACTGCAACATGCCTCTATGCAGGACCCTATGCCTAGAGGAGCAGCTGGATAAGACAGTCTGCCTAGTAACTGCATACGCAAGACTTAAGACACCCCCAAAGGTACCCACTCCCACAGCAAGCCCATTGCAGAGCCCACCGCATCTGCTCACCACTTCTGCTTGTGAACAGTTTTAGAATAGGTTCATGGCTTGGGGGATTTCAGGAGACCTGAAATCCCTGGCCCTAGTTCCTGGTTTCTGTATGCCTACACCCAAAGCCCCCTACTAAAACCCCCTACCAAAATCTCTGTGCATAGCTAGGGAAGTTTCCCTGCAAATAAGGAAGTTGCTTTCTATTTAACCAATGTGTATCCAATAAACAGTGGCATTCTCCACGACCAGCGGCAGAGTGTTCCTCCTAATCCCACTTTTGGTGTCTGTGCCATCTCTTTTCTTTCTCCATTCCTCGCGTCGAGCAATCCTGCTCAGGGCCATTTGGTGGGCTCCTGGCCTGATCACCCAGGTGCCCCGGTTGTTGAGTCAGTGTTCAACACTTATGGAATGGGAAAGTAAAGACTAATTTTTTTAAGTTATTTTTGTTATTTAGAAAAACAAAATTTTTTTTGAGTTGCTGTTTAGCATTGATCTCAACACTAAGTGTGTGTTTATAATTTTTTCTGGAATCTCTATGCTGTTCCATTGTCTATTTTTCTATTCTTGTGTCAAATTCATACTTTTTATTATTATACTCTTCTAATATCTGGAAGTGCCTGTTTCATTGCCTTGACTATTCTCAGACATTTGCATTTCTATACAAATGTTAAAATTAGCCTGTCACTTTCAATAGAAAAATCTGCTAAGATTTTTATTGGGTGGAATCTCAATTTGGAGAGAATTGGCATCTTTCCATTTATGTACTGAGTCTTCCAAATGACAATCATTATATAATCCTCCACTTACTTTCACTTCTTCCAATAATGATTTGCAGTTTTTGGTGTAGAGGACTTGCAAGTCATTTGATAGATTTATTCTAGGTTACTTGAGTTTTTTAACTTTATCAAATATGCATGCACAGAAGAACATGCATCATAGAGTTAGAACTCTCTGAATTTTGACCTCTGAATATGCCCTCAGACATTTGTAACTCACGTTCATAAAAATGGTCAGAAGAGTACCAAACAACTGGAGTGAAAGCCGGTGGTGAACGGCGGTGGCAGCATATGGAAGAATGAGTGAGCCTGAGGGGAATGAGGTTGACCTCTACTGAGGACAGGCAGAGCGACTTCATGGGAAGAAGACAGCTTGGTAAACCCCTTTAAGTCAAAAGCTAGAGCTATTGTCTGTGTCTATGAGATTTTATTTCATTTATTTGTCTTGTTCTTTCGTTGTTTTCAGTTTTACATACCACATATCAGTGAAATCACATGGTTCTCCTAGACACAGACAATAGTTTAGTGGTTACCAGAGGGTAAGGGGGGAGGGAGGTAGATGAGGGTAAAGGGGATCAAATATATGGTGATGGAAGGAGAACTGACTCTGGGTGGTGAACACACAATATGATATATGGTAATATACTACATAATTGTACACCTGAAATCTATATCATTTTACTAACCATTGTCACCCCCAATAAACTTTAATTAAATAAAAGAAAGTGGGAGCTGAAAAGAGCCAAGGTGGTGCCTGCCTGGACCCTCACTCTGCTGCATTCTGTCTGTCAACTCCACTGCAAGGACCGCTGTACCAACAGGGCACCCCTAGAGCTTCTAAACCTGTGGTGCTCACAGGTGTGTCTGCAGCAGAATTCACAAGACTACAAGATAAATACTACTCTAACATCTAACAGCACAGATTTTTTTCTATAGCGATGAAATCATACATGATATAGCTAGCATTTTAATCTAGCTTTTGCTCAAAATTATGGATGTTAGTCACACATTTTCCAGTAATTATAAATATTTTATTCACACTGTTGTATTAATTTCATTGTTTAAAATTATTACCAAAAGATTGTCTCATTACAAGTCCCTATATTTACCACTATTTCCTCAAATAGGAAATCAGGATCTCAAAATATTATATCAAAATGTTTGTAATTGAATTACTACATTCACACGAAGTGTAATTATAGACGACAAATCATCATATAAGCAATTGGGTAGAGTGAGCAGTGGAAAAGTTAGAGAATCAAGAGCTATGTACCATATATCTTTCAAAATATCATGAAGTTGTAGAACTGTGAGATGCCTGCTCTTCTACTGACAGCTGCTCAGATTTTAGTATAGTAGTTTCTTAGATTCATGTAAAGAGTCTATCAAGCTTATTAAGTAACAGCTCCCTTTAGAAAGTAAGCCACTATTGAATAATGCACCAATATCCAAATTATACACTTTAATTATAGTGATAATGTTATTAAATGTACTAAATTATAGATTTTAGATTATATGACAGTAACTCTTAAATGCACAAAATGATCAAAACCCCAAACTTTTTCTCCTATTTAAGAATTATGTGTTTAGTTCTCTATAATCTTTCCAATGGGGATGAGCCAGAATAGAACAATGTAGTTATTTTGTTTTGTAGAATGTTAGAATTTTGAATTTACAGATGTTCCATGACATTGAAAATGTGAATGATGTGTCATCCATACCATGAATAGGGTACTTATGTATTTCCAAATAAAATTTAGGGATATGGCATGTTGTAAAATTAACAATAAAATGTTGGGAAACAGTATCTGTATTCTTTTTCCATTGTTAGGCTATATTGTACTACTGTAAATTAATAGACTAGAGTCCAATTAGATTGTGGCTATTTGAAACGTCTTTCTCATATACACATACCTTTTCATGGATATTAAATTTATATGCCTCTTATATGAGAAAGATACAAAGAGAGACAGACACAGAGATTCACCCCAAAGTTCTGATTATTTCAGTCCCATTTTAGATAGTGAAGGGTCATACGAAAAAACAAAAGTGATCAGAAATGGTCTACCCCTATATATAACACTTTATTAGAGAGTTCTATATTTCTAAGAATACAACACATGATTTTGATCCCTACACAAGAGACTGGATCTTCAGGTAGAATTTAACTATTCCAAATGTCAGCACTTTATATGTTACTTAATAAGATTTCCAACACCAAGTGGTGATTTGGTTTCCTAACAGGAGAGCCAACACATTTAATTCTGCATTTATGATGATTTAAACAACACTAACCCTGCTTATATTTTATAGCTGTTCTATTTTCTGATTCATTGGCAACTGGACATTTATTCCTGGAGCTGACTTTATTTCAAGTCGCTTTCCCGGTGGTTTACTTGTCTCTCTCCCTTGAGACATTTTCTTAATGGAGATTTGAGAAGTCGATAAGAAAACTGCAAAGGGTATTGAATTTAATAGTGAATCACCTGATGGGACTTGATCACTATGACCTTCTCACCTCGATACTCTCCTCTCAAAAAGAGACAATCTATGACGCTTACATTCTCTCTAGAGACACTCAGGAATTTATCTGATTCCCCTTTTCTCACCTACACTGTATTGCTCTTATCTGTGTTCAGGATTGCGTAAAATGATTTTCCCTTCAGAAATACTAAGCTGTTCAACTATTTGTTCCTTTACTTGCTAAATAAATCAGATGGCTTGGAATCATCCCATCTTTATACTACTGCATTCTTTGACTCTATGTTAAAAATTACATATTGAAATATTTGCAGAATATGTAAAAATGAGATTCTGATTTCACTAGCATGTTGTCAAATAAGTGGTGTACGTACACACTTATACATAGCATTTAGTTTGGTTAAGTATTAAAAAATCACATTTAATTCCTCATTTACTTATTGCTACCTGAGAATACTTTTCAGAGATGTTTGGTTCAGCAGATTTTAAGTGGGATAAAATGGAGGATTTTCTTATTTCTGAAATCCAGAAGTGAATAATTTTTAGTAATTGTAGAGGGTGACATAATCAATTGTCTGAAGAATCACAAAGGAATGAACAGAGAACTTGATCTGAAAGTTTAAGTAGCGTTTATGGGAAGACCTTGAGAAAATGTCACTTGTAAAAACATGTCAATAAGTTTCATTCTTACAGCATTTATAGTAGTGGGAATTTCCATGAATGAAGTCGTTTTGATCTGACTTCTTTCACTTAGCATGTTTTGGAGGTGCATCCATATTGCTGCATATATATCAGTAATTCATTCACTTTTATTTATTATATCATTCATATTTAAAATGATTATTAATATAGTTAAACCAATATTTACTGTATTTGTAACTGTCTTGTATATTTTGTACTTGTTCTTTGTTTCTTCTGTTTTTAAATCGTCCCCATTTTTTCTGACTTCTGGGCTTTTAAATGAGCATTTCATAGTAGTCAATATTCTCTAGTCTATTAATATATCAATTATATTTATTTTAAAAATATTGGTTACACTAGAGTTTGCAATATATATTTATAACTTACCTAAGTCCACTTTCAAATAATAAATAAAAGTATAAGCTTTGGCAACAAGGCAAATACTTTGAATGGGAAAATTTCCAATTCCTTACTCCTTCCCACTGTAACATTACTGTCACTCAATTCACTTTTCTGCATATTATAAACACTCTAACATTGTTAGTATTATTTTGAACAGTTACCTATTAGCTCAATTAGCAATAAGAAAAATAAAATATTTTATTTACCTTCATTTATTTCCTTTCTGACACTTTTTTAATGTAGATCTAAGTTTTTGATCTGTATAATTTTCACTGACTCTGAAGAATTTTTTAAATTTAAATTATATATTTAATTTAACTGAATATGTCCAAAATGTTATCATTTCATCATGTAATCAATGAAAAAATTGTTGATATATTTTATATTCTTCCTCCCCATATTAAATCTTTGAAATCTTGTGTATCTGTTACACTTACAACACATCTCAATTCATACACTAACTTTACATCACAAATAATGTATCAAGTTGTCCTAAACATACTTAAAAGTTTTCCAGTAAGTGAATATAGTACCAAAATTTTTATTTTCCTTTAAGTCAATGACAAAACTCGTTCATCTTTTTAGAAGAATAGTTTTGACTTTGAAGCAAAAGCATATATCAATTTCAAAATTATATCTGTACACCTGAAACTAATAAAAACAAAACAAAAAACAAACCAAAAAACCCCAAAAGCACTCAAAAACTGAAAATTTGCAGGCACATTTCTTTAGTTTTAGTTGAGTCATATGAGCTGAGACACTGCCTCTCTAATATGATGAATATATTTTGTCTCAAAGAACACCCAAACCCATGAACAAATGTTGCCAGTTCATGACCTAAAAGATCAAACTTGTGAAGAATTTTTAACATTTCTTGAAAGCCAGGTCTACTGGCAATAAACTTCCTAGGGTGTGTTTGTCTGAGAACGCCTTTATTTCTCCTTCACTCCTGAAGTGTAATTTCACTGGATAGGGAATTCTAGGTTGGTGGGGTTTTCTTTCTCTTTCAATACTTTAAATATTTCATTCTGCTCTCTTGTTTGCATGGTTTATGAATAGGAATTTGATGTAATTCTTATCCTGGTTCCTCCCAGCTAAGGTGTCTTTGTTTACTCTGGCTTCTTTTGAGGTTTTCTTTTTGTTTTCCTGCACTCTGAATAGATA
>NW_017731939.1:787845-894716 GCF_001890085.2 Hipposideros armiger
TTCCTTCCTTCCTTCCTTCCTTCTTTCTTTCTTTCTTTTTCTTTCTTTCTTCTTTCTTTCTATTTCTTCTCTCTCTCCTCTCTCTCTCTCTCTTTTGGTAGTTATTTTGCTTAATGTTTGCTCTAGTTCTAGATGTCAGAGGCTTTATTTTTCTCTAATGTTCTCACTCCCTCCTCTGCCGTTGTCTTTGGGTTTTCCTAAGAACCTCTTAAACAGAGTTTCTTTTTTGCAGGTCTTTCTCTGTTATTATACTCTAGCCCTGTTGAAATGGACGATGGTAGGATGTGTGGGAGGGAAAGCATTCTATAATTGGGTGATTAAATTTTAATCTTTTAGTGGGCTTGTGTTCCTGGGCTGTGATTCTCACAAGTTTCCCTGAGCACGCCTGCCCCCCCACCCCCCACACACACATAAGACAGGCAGATCAAAGGGAGCTGGAGTGAGATAATGGCTCTTTCCCTGATAAATCTCTCTAGTAGTTTCCCTTGGAATATTGGCCTTTGTTGTGCAGAATGCTCTGGTGATATTTTGATTTTCCTCTTCCTCTGCCCCAATGTGATGTCAATTTTTTCTCCTTCCTTCCTTCCTTCCTTCCTTCCTTCCTTCCCTCCTTCCTTCTTTCCTTTCTTCCTTCCATTCTCTCTTTCTCTCTTCTCTCTCTTCCCCCCCCCCTCTCCTTTATCTCCTCTTTCGCATGAGAACCTGATGGCATTACTGGAGGTAAAATCCACAAAATTTGGACATGACCCCGGGAGTTTCTCATTCTCACACACTGAGTCTCCAGCAATTAGTTGAAGTGACCATGTGTTTCTTGCAGTTATGACTCCAGAGGTTTCTGTTCCAGGTGCTGATACATATTGTTATTCACTGTATTTATGAGTCTCTACAGAGTCTAGGTGGTAGTTTGTCCACTGATCTCAGTTCTCTGATGGCTCTAATAAAGTCACTGCTTTTCAGTGTGTTCAGCTATTTTCTTGGAGTGATGGAAAGACAACTCAAAATATTTAACATGTTACAGCTAAAACCAGAAATCCACAATTGCATTTTAATGCCAAGAAACTATTTTACAAGTTATAAAGAAAAAAGTAGTGTGTGAGGAAAGAAAAATTGTATAATAAAATGTTTTCAGTACACTGTCTCTATTCCTGACCATTTGAAACATACTCTGTATTCACATGAGTATGTTAATTCTCATATTTCTAACTTAATGATGATGATGCTAGGACATTTTAACTTCATATTCAATTAAGCAAGTGAAAATGCCCTTATAAATATTAATGTCAGTTAAAACTAATATTTTTGCTGATTTTCCCTATTAATTGTTTGCTTGAATTTAAATAATGAAAAAACATATTTATAATATTATATAGTATATTAATAACATTTGGCATGCCTCTAATACTTTTCCTTTCCCATATACCTCAAGATATTACACATGCTATACATTCTGTAACTTTTATGTGGCTTGTATGTGGTAATTCATAAAGCTAAATGAGGATTTTTTTTGTATTTATTGGGGTGACATTGGTTAGTAAAATTATATAGTTTTTAATACCTCATCTATATCTTGCATTGTGTTCACCACCCAGCGTCAGTTCTCCTTCCATAACCATATATTTGACCCCCTGTACCTGCTTCTACCTCCTGCCTCCCCCTTACCCTCTGGTAACCACTAAACTGTTGTCTGTGTCTATGAGTTTTTGTTTCTTTGAGGATTTTTCTTTAAAAATTATAGGATGAAGAAAATTTATGAGTAAGTTATAGTGTCGTTTTTCTATTACATAATCAGAAAAGAAAAACCTTTCATGTGCCTGTAGCATATTTTGATAAATTCATGGAACCAAATAATGAATACGCTTTTCTCCTTGCCCTCATTCTTATCTATCGATAGTGATCTCTGGTACAGGGACCATATTAGAGGCTCTTGACTAGCTCATTATTCACACAGATTACCTCCCTCTAGGGAGAATCTATATGCCTCTTCTCATGAAATTTCTGGCCTAAAACTGGTAATAATCAGTTTCTTTTCATTCTATCTTTCTATCAATCTACTATCATCTGTCTTTTTTTTTAATGTGTTTTCCTCCTATCAACAATTATGAACTGATTTGAAGTATATGCTCTAGGACATACAAATTGTAATTGAAACTGATTCTGATGTCAAAGAGCTTACAATTTTGGTTGAGACATTAAATGTGTAAGTAATAAGAAAACCTGCTAAAACCAAAGAGCAGTTTGTTTCCATAATTTTGTGAACACCATATAATATGACATAAAATAAATGAAAGTAAGTTAATATGCGGTCCTGGAGATGGGAGAAGTTACTTTGAGTAGTACAGTGAAAGATGGTTTTGAGAAGGTGAAGTTTAGAGAGGCACAGGAGATAGATACATTTTTTACTTTAACACCGATTTTGAATTTTCAGTCATTTTATTCATTGTGTAGAATTATTTAATGTTTCTTAAACACATTTGTAACAAAACCCCACTTCTGTGCATCTTTCCTGTACTCTCATACTATTACCACACTCACAACACTTCTGACAGAATATGTGTGAGGGGTTTTCCCACACCAAGCAATTCTCTGTGACAAGAGCTGGGAATCCTACAATTTAACTCAATCCTGACAGTATCTACCTGGAGACAGTTTCAGATTCCACAGGTTAAGGGCTCAGTCCTGCAAGATTGGCCCCCTATTCCAGATGCCAATCACAGTTAGTAGGTCCACAGATTACCCACAACTTCTGCCTAATTTGGCTACCAGTCTAAGGTTCCTATGATAATCTTCCCATAGATTTGATTATTAACTAGAACAGCTTACGGAATTCTGGGAAACACTTACTTTTACCAAATTAATATATAATAAAAGATATGATAAAGGGTGTAGATGGATAGCTTGATGAAAAGATATATTGGGAGAGGCCTGGGAGGATACTGAGTGCAGGAAGTTCTGTCCCAAGGGATTTAGGGTTTGTCACCCTACCAGTGCATGGATGCGTTCAGCGACCAGGAAGCTCTCCAGTTCTTAGGGGATTTTTATAGAGACTTTGTCATGTAGGCATGATTGATCATTAACTATTTTCAACCCCTCTCCCCACTCTGGAAGATTGGGATTGGAACTGGAAATTTCAAGCTTCTTGTCATGGCTTGATCTTTCTGGTGACCAATTCCATTTAGGGGCCTCCCAAGAGTCACCTTATTAGAACAAAAAAGCAGCTATTGTCCAGGAAATTCCAAAGAACTCTGTGTCAGGAACCATGGTCAAACATGAAATGTTAGAACAAAAGATACTCCCTGTGTTCCACTTAGGAAACTAAAAGGGTTTTAGGAGCTCTGTGCCAAGAACCAGGGACAAAGTATTTTCTATTATTCTACAACATCCAATGCTAGTTTAATATAAAAGTAGAAATCAATTATAGATGAGATCATCTATAAAGATTCCACCATAATATTAGCTTAACCTTAAGTAGAAGGAGCACAGGAGGAAGACTATGTATGTGGTACTGTAAAAAATATTTTAAAATACAGTTCTAACAACATTTAATGCTGCTATGTGAATGCCATTCTCTAAAATGTGGTGTCTCGTTTATCAATGTTTGCCTTTTCTATTTCACATGCTTTTTAGAGAATCAGAAGAGATAATACATTTTGAACTTAGAAACATGTTGGCTATTTTTGAATTTATGATTTTAGTCTCCCCAGGTACTATATTGTACTAGCAATGATTCTGAAAGACTTTCATTCAGAGTTGAAAAATACATTGAAAATAAGGCATCTTGTTGTCATTCCTCATATCCTTTTGTCATCTATAATGACTAAGCTCTGAAAGATATGAGATTACTCTTCTATAAAAAAATCAATAATAACAGTCTTCCTTTTGGAATTGAGAGGACTCTAAGGATATGTGGAGCATAAAAGCTTGTCAATTTATTTTATTTTATTTTTTTGGAATGATATATGTTGAATAAAATGTCACTGTGTCAGAAACGACCATTCTATAAGTACAATTTCCTTTACCTTTTATTTTTTTAGAAAATAATTGAAGTTACTTTTCTCTGTGACCAATCCCTCTTTTACAGTTAGGATTAAAATATTAGTCCATTGTTCACCTTCATAAAAGCAGTTGTCATGCACATTTATTGCAAGTGCCTAAAAGGAAATGGAATATTTCAGTTCCATCTAGAGCTTCGCACTCTGCAGACAGCCATCAACCATTACATTCTGTGAACAATTCTACTTTTCTTTAAAAATCTATTGTAAATAATGTTACATTGCTTTATTTTATTATAATATTGGCATTGCAACTTGTTTTTATCTTAGTTTATATAATGAATTCTAAATCAATATATTTCTAAGTTATGAAACAAAAGGTAATATTATAGTACTTGAAGAATATTCAAATTAATCACTTCAGTATTATAATACATAAAGCTGAGTAAGTATAAGGTAATATATAAAAATATGTTCTATATTTGCCATTTGAAAATTGTTTACTCTATGAAATATAAAGATACATAGTCCTGAAACAGGCAAGATACATAGAACTAGAAGTCCATAAGAGGGCACTAAAAGGAAAGCAAACTGGATACATTTTTCTCATAGGATAAAAATAACATGCCCTTTATATGCATAAAACCCAATACTTGATGTTACTTAACACTCCAAACTCCTTACCTATGTGTATTTATTTTAAAATTACTTCATAATGTTACTATCTAATTAACTCTTTAATTCTATTTTATATATTCCTGCTATTTTAGAAATAGCATATATTTATTAACTGGTTAACATATTAATTTCTTTGATGTTTTTAATATTATGTATTATATATATATGATCAAATTTGTATAGGCCATGAATAAACATAGTTGAATATTTTAATGCTCATATGTCCTCTTTTTTTTATATGTCCTTTTTGAAAAACTGCTGTCTATTAACGTGATCTTTTACTTTTTATATTCAATGTAATTATTTTATACACAAATTACAATAACACTAATTAATGCTATAAACTGAGATTTTAAGTTTGACAAAACATAACTGACTGAAAGATTTCTGAAAACATTAGGAGAAATAATTTTTAGAAATGATACAATTCTAAAACAAGTAGAATTGATAACATCACTATTTTGGGGTTACCACTATGATTATTCATTCAAGAACTATTTATGGAGTTGAAATCATGCAGTTTATACTTCCTTTTAATGACAACCATTCTAAGTGTGCATGTGCTATTTTTAAAATTTGTTGATGTCTTTAGGCTTTAACTTATTATCAAATTATAAAAATAAGTTCCATGATCAGGTGAACCGATGATCCTTCTGTCAAAGAGGAAGAGTTAGCAAGTCTCCACCTTTGCTTTGTTCACAGTGAGTGTAACTGGGTTAGATTTTTTTGTCTTACAATCCAAATAGCATTTTTATAATATTTTGAGATATAATAATATGCTCAAAAGAAACAGTCCAGAAGTTTCACTTTAAGTTGCTTAGTGTGTAGACAATATTTTTTTAATATATAAGTATTACTCTTGGGTCCCCCTCAGGTATGTGATTAATCACATATTTATAGTTGCAAGGGCATCGGTTTTGGGAACACCTGAGTTAGAGTCTAGGTTCAAATATGAATTCATTCTATTATCTTCAGCTAGGCATTAACCAGTCTGAATCTTATCTAGGTAACAAGTGAGTAACTGGAAGTAAAAACAGATGTCTCTTTTCATGTAAAATATAAATATGTAATTGTGGCTACCGATTTTGGTGGTATTTTAATATCTGATACTAATATTTTCTATGATTAATTAATTTGTTTCCATATTTTCTCAAAATTACTTGCAGATATCTATTGTTTAGTATCTTTAATAAATCTACTAATTTTTATAAATAAAATAATTAAATAAAAATTTCCTTTATTTTATGTACAAAATTAAGAGAAAATAAATTCTAAGCTAAGAACTCTTATTTAGAACTAAATTAAATTATTTATCTTATCTTTACTATTGTGAAACATAATGTAAGATTTACATAATGTTGAAGAAAAGCAAAAGATTAGTTGTATTTTAAGTTACTTTAAAAAGAAACAGTAAATATGAATTAAAACATCTGTTTCAGAATCAGGAAGCCAATTAAATTTGCGTGCTGTTGTATCACTATTTGTGAACCATAAATTATTTAAAAGCCCTAAACTACATTTTCTACTTTTCCTTTTTTCATTCCTGCAAATCAGCCTCAATGATGTAGCTTGTGGATTTTCAATAAATGTTCAAAATCAGAAGTGAGTCTCAGGATAATATGCTTTTCCCACTGATTTTATCAAAGGCATAGGTAGCAGTTAAAAGAAACTCTGGATGCCTTTTTTATTTAATGACTTCTAGGATATAATGCAAAATATGTGAGATATTTCTATGCCTTGTCTTCTGAAAGATTAGATAGCTTGAAAACCATCTTCTGATACAAAATACTTAAAGATGTTAGATAAAATTATTTAAATATATAGCTTAGCTGGCAAGAAATTAAGGACAATGCTCACAATACAGAGAGAGAGAGAGAGAGAGAGAGAGAGAGAGAGAGAGAGAGAGAGAGAGAGAGAAAGAATATATATATATATATATTTTTTTTCAGAGACGATAGCCAGCCCTGTATCAGGATTCTGCCCTGAGGTCATGTGCTAATCCAAGGTACAGAACTTTGGTTTAATAAAGTCAGGAGCAGAAAGCAGGAGACAATGTTTGTCCCTCCCAGACACTTTGTAATTATTCAGTATTTCACAATATACTATGGAGAGCCCGATTGAATCATATTAATACATTTTAAGTTGGAATGAACTATTTTATAACATGTTTTAAGTTGGCAATGGCTGAAATGAACTATTTTCAACATAGAGGCTTTCTTATCCAAGAAAATAACATTTTTATTTTTGTTTATTTGTTTATTTATTTAATATCCCTCAACAGAAGAGATTTGAAACTTTTCTAACATGTGCTCTTAATATATCTTAAATCAATCTAGTTGCAATTAAATGTCAATAGTGTATGCAATATTTTTATGTTATTCTCTCCTCCATTATAAAACAATCTCACCTATATATCCTATAAGTCAATCTGTAAACAATAATTGATCTCAAGTACCGATATGGCAGTGTCTTATGAACAGTTCATTCTCTAATATTTAGTTAATTTAATAGGATATCAGGATTCTCCAATTTTTAAAGAAATTATTCTTGACAGGATGCAATGAAATCATGTTTTTCTCTTTAATACCATGAGCCAGAACGAAGCAGAGATGGTGGCAGGCTGCGTCTCCGAGGATTCCTCAGTCTCATTGACTGAATGTTCCCATTGCCAAGGCACTGAATTGTCTAGATACAAGTTTTCCCAGCTTTATTCTTCCCCTAATTAAGCTTTATGGTGAGGATCATTATTATTTTGTTCATCTCAAAAGTTTTTACGAGTAAAATATACAAGTTAACAAGACAAAAGGAAGGGACGTAGCAGAATTAGCTATAGAATTCAGGTAACGTTCACTACTGAATCTGTATGATTTAAACCAAGCAGAGTATTCTCTTTCTGGCAATCAAAAGACCATAATGTTAGTGTACACTTAGTACAACCTGCTTTGAACTAGTGGATACTTCTCGCATGTGTACATGTGTTGGTGAAGTGATGGATATCTAACAAGTAATTTCCCCCACAGTGCTTTCATTGACAGCTGCCTACATAGTCTAATGGCATTTCTAGTTTTAACTTCCCTGTATGCGCTAGTTTGATTCAAAGACATCAGCCCATGTCATACTATTTGATGCATCTGTTGATCTCTTCCCAGACACAGATGTCATTGTGATATTGTGCTTATGAAGTGTTTCAAAAAGTCCTTGAGACACTTGCTTACCAAGAGCATAATTGCCCTTTGTGTGTTCACTTGACAATTGCCTTGGCAGTGATGTTACACGGATTCATTTTACATAACCAACTCTACAATGCTGAACTGCAAATTTCCTAAGACTTGAAATATTTTAACAGAGCAAATATTATTCATTCATTAGTACAACAAGGTATTATCGTTGTGAATTTGTGTTTTGGGGATATAAGAAAATACAGCAAATGGACCTTTATGAAGTCAAGGAAATGCTAAGAAAAAAAGTACAGAATGACAATGAAGTATACTATTAGTGAAAAGTCTTGTAATTGCAACTGAGAGGAAAAAGAAGTCACTTTAAATTAAAATGTTGAACAGGAAATAGCATTTAGGACTGACGTTGAAAAAGGTTGTTGCCAGCTTGCATTATTCCTGGCTCCCTTCGAGTTGTTTGTAATGTATTCACAACAGCCACTCTAGCACCAGTGTGGTTTAGTGATGTCCCTTTACCTGATTAAATGTTAGACACCTCCAAGGTGCAGAAGAGTGCATGGATGTAGTTTAGGGGCCATTTTAGTAAAGCTGGCATGAGACAACTGATTTTCAATTTGGAAAGAATCAATACAGTCCAGTAATTAAAACTTTCTAACTGAAATTACTTCAATAATATGAAAACATATTGTCTGCAACTAGTGTAAAACAGGACAAAGGGTGAGCCTTGATTTTTGAACTCATTATACCCTGAAATTATCTTGCTTCAGTTCTCTTCCATATACAAAGGGTGCCAAAAAAATGTATACATATTTTAAAAAAGGAAAAAACTGTGTTAATATATACCAATAACAAAAGATAAATACAACTTACGTTTGACTTCTGCAATTATAAGAGGTGCTCAAAATGGTTACCATTGGCACCCAGACACTTCTGATTATGGCGAACTACTGCTTGAGCAACGTTGACCAAAGTGTTAACATCTCTTAAAATGTGTATACATTTTTTTGGCACCCCTGGTATTTACTTCAGAACTATTATCTTATTGATATGGTTGCAGATTCATGCCTGTATTTAGTATCAAGAAACATAGTTTTTGTGATAAAGATTTCTGTTAAGAGAAAGGGAACATTTCCTAGTAATTACAAGCAAACTAATCATCATGTCTTATTATTTTTACATATTGATTTAAATACCAATTTTTGAACTAGTTCTTGACAAGGATTACACTTTGACTAATCAGTACTCCTCTGAGGCAATGAGAGTGGTCAGCTTCCCTAGAAACGCTTTTATTCCCATGGATGAAGGATGGAGGTTAGAAAAAAAAATCAGTTCTTCTGTAAAATATTAAGTGAGGAATGGATGTTTGATGCATGTCAAAAATTTTTTATTATTTTGTAAAAATAAACTGTGAAATTATTTAAACTCTGATAAAAGGTTTATAGTATTTTAAAATATTTATTATTCAAGCTTATTTTTTAATTAATTCAAATAATTCTATATTTCTTAGAATACAGTAAAACCTTGGATTGTGAGTAACTCGGTTTGCGAGTTTTCCACAAGATGAGCAAACATTTCTATTAATACATTTTAACTTGGTAAACAAGCAATGTCTTGTAATACGAGTAGTTTGTTCCTGGAACTAATTATGCTTGTAAACCGAGGTATTACTGTATATCCACTTTTTATGTACTTGATTTTTATTATATTGTTATTGTAGCATTTAAATCTTTATATTTTAATTGTCTTAAGAGTGCTAGCTCTGAACAACAGGGCTGCCGGTTCAATTCCCACATGGGCCAGTGACACTGTGCCGGAGCTCAGCTGTCACTGAGTTGCCAACAGGTGACAGGATGGCTCAGCTGGTGTAACAACAAGATTGCCTGTTCGACAGTGGGCTACGCCCACCCACAACTAAGACTGAACTCGGCACCTTGAACTGAGCTGCCGCCCGGATGGCTCAGTAGAGTGTGCACTCTTAACAACAAGGCTGCTGGTTCAACTCCTGCATGGGATGCACACCCACAATTAAGATTGAACACAGCACCTTGAGCTTAGAGGCCACGAGATGCCAACGGGAAGCCAGATGGTGATGGACGCTCTCCACAACAAAGATTGAAAAACAACAAATTGGCTGGCCCCCATCCCCAGTTCCCCAACACTGTTCCCCTCCCCCAATTCCCCAATAAAATCCTTAAAAAAAATCTTTATATGTTAAATTTTTTCTATTTTTCAACTCTCAGTGAGATGATAAAGTTAAAGATCCAAAACTATATTTTTATTATCTCTTTTTGCAATTTTATTAATTATTGCTAACAATGCAAAATTTTAGTGTTATGTAGTTATATTTTCTTGATGGTTAAATATGTTCCTCTGTTGTTACTCATCTATAGTATATATTCTCCTGCATTTGTCTAGAATTCAATTTTGTCAGATATAAAATTGTTACCCTAATTTATTTGATTTGCTTTGATTTGTACAACTTTGCTAATTCTTTTATTTGAATATTTCTATGTAGCATTGTATGATTGAGTCTTTGTAAACAACATATGATATTTGGTTGTTCTACCCAACAGAGGGTCAGTTCTTACAATGGTGATTTTGTTTTTTAATTTTCTTATCATTTAATTTAATTTCATTTTTTGTTATTAATTTCAGGTTTACAAAAAAACATAATTATTAGACATTTACACACCTCACAAAGTGATAATTTCAACTAGGCTACTACCCATTTGACACCATACATAACTATTACAATATTGACTTCACATTATTACATCTTTAACATTACCATATTACTTTACATTTGATGACTAACTACATATATATATATATATATATATATATATATATATATATATATATATTTCTTTAATTGTAGTTGACATTCAATATTATTTTATATTACTTTCAGGAATACAAGCACGTGGTTAAGCATTTATATTATTTAAGAAGTTATCCCCCTGATAAGTTTAGTACACATCTGACACCATACATAGTTTTACAACATTATTGACTGTATTTCCAATACTGTATTTCACATCCCCATGAGTATTTTGTGACTACCAATTTGTACTTCCTAATCCTTTTACCTTTCTTTCCCATCCCCCCAATCCTCTTCCATCTAGCAACCATCAGTTTGTTCTCTGTATATGTGAGTTTTTCTGTTTTGTTTGTTCATTTATTGTTCTTTAGATTCCACATATAAGTGAGATCATATGGCATTTGTCTTTCTTGATCTGACTTATTTCACTTAGCATAATATCCTCTAGGTCCATGCATGTTGAAATGGTAAGATTTCATTCTTTTTTATGGCAGAGTAATACTCCATTGTATAAATATACCACAATTTCTTTGTCCAGTTGTGTATTTATGGGCATTTTGGTTGTTTCCATACCTTGGCTGTTGTGAATAGCACTCTAGTAAACATAGAGGTACATGTATTTTTTGAATTAGTGTTTTGGGTTATTTGGGGTAAATATCCAGAAGTGGATTTGCTGGGTCAAAAAGTATTTCTGTTTTTAATTTTTTGAGGAACCTACATACTGTTTTCCATAGTGGCTGCACCAATTTGCAATCGCACCAACAGTGTATAAGGGTTTCCTTTTCTCCACAATCTCGCCAACATGTGTGTTTGATTTATTGATGAAAGGCATTCTGACAGGAGTAAGGTGGTATCTCATTGTGGTTTTAATTTGCATTTCTCTGATGATTAGTGACATTGAGCATCTTCTCATATGTCTATTGGCCTCTTTGGAGAAATGCCTACTCAGCACCTCTGCCCATTTTTAAATTGGTTTGTTTGTTTTTTGGTGTTGAGTTGTATGATTTTTTTTTATAGATTTTGGACATTAATCCCTTATGAGATGTATCATGGGCAAACATCTTCTCCCTTTCAGTAGGATGTCTTTTCATTTAGTTAATGGCTTCTTTTGCTGTGGAAAAACTTTTTGGTTTGATGTAGTCCTACTTGTTCATTCTTTGAATTGTTTTCCTCACCTAAGAAATAAATCAGTAAAAACATTACTAAGGGTAATGTCTGAGAGTTTACTTCCTGTATTTTCTTCTAGGATAAATCATATGAACCATGTGGTAAATATAGTAGGTTGATTAAAGATCTACTGATTTTTCTTCAGAATGACTATAAATTTTACCTATACATAGTGCATAACAATTTGTTTTCAGTTATTTGTGATTAATGTTTTAGGGACCAATTGACAGTGATATTTGCAGAACATTAATTTTTGAAGTGAAATGGATAACTTGGAAGCAGAGAGACAACTTTAAAGACAAAGTGAAAGTTGCCTTAAGGTGATGTCAGTGAGAATACAAAAGTAAGATCTTGAAGTCATTTGCTTAAAAAAAATAATCTAGCATGGGGACTAATTTTGATATATGAAATATAATAATTCAAATAATGTTAAGCAGGATAAATGCTATTGACATATGAAGTATGGACCACATTGAGTAATTTTCATTTGTTGTCCATTAGTAGACTCAGGTTAGATAATGTTCACAAAATAATGGGTATAAACTGCTCCTTGATTTCATTGCTGATAATTACTTTATTTACTGTGTTTGAGTTCATAACCAAGAGTCATTTTCATATATTTATGGTCATAGGAGCTTCTCCATATCTGTAACACTGACAAATAGTAAAATAAACCACAAGTTCTACATGCTTCTTAGTGATTGACTATTGACTATACTTAGTCTAAAAGGAAGTTTGGTATTTACAGAGATTAATATTTCATAGAGTGTTGACCCAAATATACAGTTTAAAGTACTGGAAAAAACCCCCACAAGAGTTGATAATAGATTAAAATTCAAGTGTATGTCTCTTTCCTACTTCTTCATAGCCTTAGGAGAGCTAGTTAATATCTCTTAACCTCAATAGGGATAAACATATATGAGATTCATTCTATTCTTATTTTACTAGTTTCTAACTTTATTATTTCAACAAAAACATATTGAGTGTATACCTGTGGTAAATACAACGATAATTACTAATATGTATACATGAAAGATCCTGCTCTGAAGAGACTTAAAAGGAGTAAATAGATAAGTTAGTCACAGTCTATAATCTACTACAATACCAGGGGTGCCAAAAAATGTATACAAGTGGACACTTTGGTCAACGTTGCTCAAGCTGTAGTTTGCCATAATCAGAAGTGTCTGCATGATGATGGTAACCACTCTGAGCACCTCTTGTAATAGCAGAAGTCAAATGTGACTTGTATTCATCTTTTGTTATCAGTACATATTGAGTATTACAATTTTAACAGTGTTTTCCTTTTTTTAAATGTGTATACATTATTTTTGGCACCCTCTGTATAGTCTATTGTAATTGTATTAGAAAGTTATTGTAATAAAACAGAGACAACTAACAAATCAGATCGGAAGACCTGATGCTTTATTTGGTATATAAATTATGAGTAGTGTTGGAAAACACACATAAAAATAGCCTCTAAGCAATGCAGACAAGTTCATTTTAAGCTAGAGACATGAAAGACCATGGACAATTTATCAAGTTGAGTTTTTATGCTAAATAATGATCCTCCCTATCTCAGTAATTTACAACAACCAAAGTTTATTTATGGTCGACAGAACAACCTTGTGGCAGAGGAAAAAGACATATGGCAGCCCCAGGAGCCAGATCTCATACGGATTTTTCTCAAAAGTGACATGTACCACATCTTCATATTTATCAATGTTCTAGGGTACCAAGGGCCAAGTCTGACTTTTTTGGGGCAAGGAAGTATAATTCCATAATAGAACTGGGCTTAGCAGACAGGGACAGCATAGAATTTGAACAATGACAGAGACCACCAAAGTGTATTTTGATGATTGCATATAAAATTTGCTAGGCTTGGAACACAATATGTCTTTGAAAAGTGATAGGTGTATTTGGTAATGGTGCTGAGGCAAATTATTGTATCTATAGAAAAATAAATTTACTACCTTTATATCATGAAAAAATTAGTGAATTTTTAAAGGCTAAACTGTGGAAAGTCAAAATTTAATCATTAGGAGAACTTATCGAAAGCTCTATTTATTGTTCATCTGGGGTAGGAAAATATTTTTTATTATTTCTTTTATTTTTGGTTACAGTTGACATACAATATTATATTAGTTTCAGGTGTACAACACAGTAATTGTGTGTGTGTGTATATATATATATTTTTTTTTCACTTAGTGATCACCCTAATGAATCCAGTACCCATCTGACTCCATACATAGTTAATACAATCTACTGACTATATTCCCCATGCTATGTTCTACATCCTCATGACTCTTTTGTAACTATCAATTTGTACTTCTTAATACCTTCCCCCTTCAACATTCCCCTCAATAACCTTCCTGAATTTAGCAACCATTAAAATGCTCTTTGTATCCATAGCTTGTTTCTGTTTTGTTTGTTCATTTATCCTGTTCTTTGGATTCCACATGTAAGCAAAGTCATGTGACATTTGTCTTTCTCTGTCTGACTTATTCCATCAAGCACAATAATCCTTGGACCATCCAATGCTGAACTAAAAGAGACTCACACCAACACATATCATAATTAAAATGTTAAAAGTTATAGACAAAGATAATTTTAAGAGCAGCAAAAGGAAAGCAGTTAGTTACCTATAAGGCAGCTCCCATAAGGCTGTTAGCTGATTTCTCAAAAAAATTTTGCAGGCCAGAAGGGATTGGCACAAAATATTATTCAGTGATGGACAGCAAGGACCTACAGCTAAGGCTACTCTACCCAGCAAAGCTGTTATTTAGAATTGAAGACAGCTAAAGAGCTTCCCAGGCAAGGAAAAGGTAAAGAAGTTCATCACCACAAAATCAGTATTACAAAAAATGTTACAGGGACTTCTTTAAGAAGAAGAAGAAGAAAAAATAAAATATTGAATAATAAAATGGCAATAACTACATATCTATCAACAATTACTTTAAATGTAAATGGATCAAATGCTCAAATGAAAAGACATAGGGCAGCTGAATGGATAAGAAAACAAGACTCTCACATATGCTGCTTGCAAGGCATTCCCTTCAGATGAAAAGACACAAACAGATTGAAAGTAAAGGGATGGAAAAAGATATTTCATGAAAATGAAAATAAAAACAACAACAAAGAGCTGGGGTAGCAAAACTTATCCCAGACAAAATAGACTTTAAATCAAAGGCTACAGCAAGAGACAAAAGACACAGTAATCCCACTTCTGGGTGTTTATCTGAAGACACTGAAAACACTAATTCGAAGAGACATGTGCGTCCATATGTTCATTGCAGCATTTTTTACAATAGCCAAGATACAGTGGCAACCTGGGTGTCCATCAGTGGATGGATGGATAAAGAAGATGCGGTACATATATACAATGAAATATCACTCAGCCATAATAAAGAAATGAAATTTTCCATCTGCAACAACATGGGGTAGGAAAATATTTTTAACCAACTCACATCATTAAGAAAAAATGTTGCTGATTTTGCAAGTATTAATATTAAAAGTTTCATATGTATTTTAAAACATCATACTGAGAATAAATGAGAAAGCAACTAGAGGTATTTGCAAGCCAAATCAATTATTATGTATTTATTTGCAAATATATTTTTCATATAAATTTCAACTGGTGAAAAGACAAAGAAGCTAAGGGAATAATTGTCAAAAGTCATGAAGAAGAATTTCACAGGAAAAAAAATCACATGTTTTATAAACCCACAAAAATAATGCTCAAACTTGTAAATAACTGTGGAAATGCATTAAAATTTTGCATTTTATGCCTAATACTCTGATAAAAGTAAAGGGTCTGATAATGCCAAATCTTTGAATAAATAATGCAGACTCTGCAGACAAGAGCAAACGCATGGTATTACCATTTGTAAATCATTTTAACAATACCTTTTAAAGACATGATGTATTCCATTTGATCTAGCTATTTCACTTCTCCCCATGCATCCTAAAATAATTCCTTACATAAGTGTAAGGAAAGGTGCAGAAGAATGTTTATTGTAACATGGTCTTTTGATAACAATATAAACTATTGGTACAACACATTAAATTATGTAGTAAAATAAAAAAATAAGTTATGGTACTACCGAAACTACATAGCAGTGAAAAGGAATATGTTAGTAAGATATGAGTCATAATGTATAAATTATGAAAACATATTAATAAAAATAAATTGCAAAATATAATATTATTTACATAAATGATCTATTAAATATACTTACATAGTTGGTAATAATCTAACACCATGCAAGGAACGGCAAATGCCATATTCAGTAGAGTGTTTACTTATCCTTGGGAGATGTGGGAGGAAGGAGTGAGAGCATATTTAAGTTTATCTGTATTTTTTATTGATTATATTTAAAATATTATCAAACAAATATAAAATGCATTATCAAATGCTAAGTTTTCAGAGGCAACTGCAAGTAGGTGTTGATACTGTGGAATTAGATGATTGCATTCAAATCCTAGTTCTGCCACTTGCTAGCTGTGTGACCTTAAATAAATTACTTAATTCCTCTATTTCCTCATTTATAAAGGGGGATGGTAATAGTTATGGCTCATATGGTTGTTATGAAGAATACATGAGTTATTATTTATTATATAAAGTGCTTAACATGTAACAACCCTAGTTTGGTGTTTGAGAAATAAGGTAAAATTAATAAAATAGGTAGTGTGTACTTGGTTCTTAACTAAATTCTTATAAAATAATTTATGTAATTGTCATCATGTCACTTTTAAAGCAGTTATGTTTTCAAGAACAATTCAATGAACAAAAGAAAAAGAAAATGTCTATTTATTTCAAAAAATCTTGACTACAAGATGAAGAGTGGTAAGTCTATGGTCATGTGGCCATGAGAGTACTTTCTTTTATTTAATTAAAGTTTATTGGGGTGACAATTGTTAGCAAAATTACATACATTTCAGGTATATAATTCTGTAATACATCATCTATATAATCACATTGTGTGTTCACACCCCCAGAGTCAGTTCTCCTTCCATCACCATATATTTGATCCCTTTTACCCTCATCTACCATCCCACTACCCCCTTATCCTCTGGTAACTACTTAACTATTGTCTGTGTTTATGAGTTATTGTTTCTTTGTTTGTCTTGTTCTTTGTTGCTTTCAGTTTTATATCCCACATATGAGTGAAGTCATGTGGTTCTTGACATTTTCTGTCTGACTTATTTCACTTAGCATAACATTCTCAAGAGATGATTTTGCTTCCAAAAAGAGGCAGAAGACCTGAGTGAGAGGCTGGGTAGACAATTCCTGGAGAAGGAATTCCCTAAAATCTGGGAGCTGATTTAATCCTGAGCCTAATTAGAGCCTTATTTTTTTATTATTATTATTAGTTTCACGTGTACAGAGCAATGCAATAGTTATCCTTTTCACCCCTCACAATATAACAACCCCCCCATCCACTGCTCTCTCACCCCCTATATCATACATATCTATTACAATTCCATTGTCTCCATTCTCACACTCTACTCCACATCCCGTGACTATATGTATATATAATTGTAGTTGACATACAATATTATTCAACATCAGCTTCAGAAATACAGAGCCTTATTTTTGGAGAGGGCTAGGAGTACTTCTTAAGTAAGAACCAATAAAAAAAGATATAGACAAAATAAAAAATGTTATTAATTCTGGGTCAGAAGTTGACACACTGCCTAACTGAGGGCTTCTGTTTCTTGGGGAGGATGTGTGATTAAATTCTGACAACTACAAAGAGCTCTCTGAGGACAGTTGTTAAAATTTGTGGGGAGATGTAGTAGTAACTAATTATGATCAATACATAGTGGCATCTCAAAATCTCTGTTTTACTAGATTATCCATCAGAATCATGGAACATAGTATTGAGGAGTAGATAGTAAAAAACAACTGATAAAACTGTCTCTATGTATTTTTATATTGAGAAAGACTCTGGAGTACTGATTAGAACAGGGGCTCTGATATCAGAACTCCAGGGTTCCAGTTAAGACACTATTTTTTGTCAAGGTACTTAATGTCTCTGGTTTTCTATTACAGTATCAGTAACATGGGCACAATAATAGAATTTACATCATGGAGTTATTGTAACAAGTAAACTTGTTAAAGCACCTGGAAATAACTGAAACAGAGCCAATATATGTGTATAACAAATGCTATCTGTCCTAATACTTCTACTATTATTATTACTATTGAGAGCTATGATCAAGTTCTTTATGCCTCAAGATTTTTTATGAATGAATATTTGTTTTATTCTAGATTTAATAAAATATGCACAGGTTTTTAAAATCAATCATCTCAACATAAAAATCACATATGGATAAATCATACTGACTTCAGGATAGAAGTTTCCTTTGAGACTGGAGCAGAATAAATAAGATAGAAGAAGTTCAAGTGTATCTGTATCACATTATATTTCTAGCTTATTTCATAAGTGTGAAAATACTACACCTAAGAATTTTTTAAATTGTTAATCATAGTCACCATTCTCGGCATTTATTGTTCAGCAAGCACTGTGCTAAGAATTTTGCATGTGTTCACTCATTGTTCTTTATAGCCTACACATTCTTTATATATGAAGTGTGACAATTAAGTTCGCAAGCTCATCCTTGAAAAAGTGCTACATACCTCATTGCTGAATATCACTATGGTCACCTTTGAAGGACTTCCCTTGGGAAGCTATGCACCAACGCCAGCACCTAGTCTACCCTTCAAAACAATTTTAGAATTCTTTTTCTGGAATGGCCATCAGAGCTGTCCACGTATCATTCTTGATGTCCTGAATGTCATCAAAGTGTCTTCCTTTCAATGTTTCTTTTATCTTGGGCAAAGAAAGAAGTCATGGGGCCAGATCAGGTGAGTAGGGAGGGTGTTCCAATACAGTTATTTGTTTACTGGCTAAAAACTCCCTCACAGACAGCACCATGTGAGCTGGTGCATTGTCGTGATGCAAGAGCCATGAACTGTTGGCGAAAAGATCAGGTCGTCTAACTTTTTTACACATCGTTTTCAGCACTTTCAAGGAGTAAACTTGGCTAACTGTTTGTCCAGTTGGTACGATTCATAATGAATAATCCCTCTGATATAAAAAATAGTTAGCAACATCGTTGCAACAAGTTTGTGAACTTAATTTCCAGGCCTTGTATATATTCTTCGCTTTCTACTTCAATATTTAATGAGAACACATCTTTAAAAAGCAAGAGATGAAAGAAAAGAGTAAAGTTAGGATGTTCTTTTCAGCAATATTTTTTTTAACAAAAGCTGCAAGACTGCATTTTGTGACACTTTGAACTGTGAACAAACTGCTTGGCAACCTTCTTGTGTCAGGAGAGCACATTGTGGCAGAGAGCCTGGCCTGTTGCTGATCCTGAAATTGTAAGGCTTGATAAACCTAGCTTATTGGAGAGTATTTGTTTTACAGTTTTACGTTGAAGATGTTAATTGACGCTTTAGAAAATGCAGTTTACCAAATCAGACGATGTTAGGGAAAGACCAATCTGAATTAGAAAAAAATAATTTTCTTTGACCAAAATGATAATGAAAAATTTTGTTAAATGAGAAATAATTTTAATACTATTAGTACTGATGCAACTTGCAACTATTATAGCTGCTGAAGTTTCTGCTAACACCTCTTTTAGAAATAGATCAAAACAAATGTTTAGCACAACATTTCTTGGTTAGTTATATTTGCATTATGATACACTTAATGTTAATGCTATGAATCATTTTTTACAATCTTATTTTAATTTCCAATTTCCTTAGAATGACCTTCACACATTTTTTATTAGCTAGGTAAAAAATAATAACTGAAATCTATTGAGTCCATACAATGTGCTATAAACTCGGCTAGTGCTTTATGCATTTCAACACTTATCATCACAAGTTTTCATGCCCCCCTTCCAACCTTTCACATATAAGAAAATGAAGGCTTTGCTAGCAAATTATCATTCACAAAAGAAGAATGTTAATTCCAGAATAGTCTATTTTAAAATCAGTGGTTTTTCTCACTATTCTTCATTGGCAGATACTTTTCACTTTACAGGAAAGCACAAATTAATTGAGCTAAAATACATGACATTTGATTCCAAGCAGACTGCATAATTTTTCCTAACTGTTGCATCTCGCATATGCTACACAGTGTCACTTTCTCTAAGGATCCCTCCCATACCACAAGTTGCTAATAATTTCAGATATCACTTTATCATTTTTTTAAACACCCTGAGAGGAAAATGTAGCTTGTGTGGTCCTTGAAGTTTTGAGATTTTGTGAAGAGCTTCAGGCATATGCTCAGCTTGCCCTAGGTCACAGAACTGGTATATGTTCAGGATTTGAACCCAGTGCTTTTTATTTCAAGAGCAATTAAATTCCCCCAAATGCCAGTGAATTTTCTAACATCAAAAAGATATGACATGTGCTTGGAATTTGACATTGATATCTCATTATTGGATTGATCATCTTTTTTCTGTGCTAATGCTCTATCTTCCCTCTGCCTCTTAGATATCAAAAGTCTAGTTATTTATATTCATCTGTGTAATTATTATTTGTTTTAAAGTGTTGTAATTTTATATTTTTCTAAACAAAGTTTGTGATTCAGATGCACAGTGGACAGCCATTGCTAAAATCTGATTCATGCTTGACAGAAACCCTAACCTGAACACACCTTTCAAAAGAAATACTATTCTGAAAGGCAAACTTTGATTAGGAAGAAATATAGAAGATTAGGGGTGGAGGTTCATAGGGAGGGTTATATTACATGGAACATACATTTTCATTAGAAAGTGGTAATTGTAGTTTTGCTTTTTTTGTCCTAAGTTTCCTTCAAAATTATTACAAATTACTTTTCCTTTTTTATTTCTACCTATCTCCACCTTAGGCTCCTGATGCCTTCGTTTATTATTTATTTATTTATTTATTTATTTATTTATTTATTTATTTATTCTGTTTCAGGTGTACAAACGATGTAACAGTTAGACATTTACACCCCTCACAAAGTGATAATCCCCCTCCCCCAAACTACTACCTCTCTGACATCATATAAAGCTGCTACAATTCCATTGACTCTATTCCCTATGCTGTACTCCATATCCCATGGCAATATATATATATATATATATATATATATATATATATATATATATATATAATTATAGTTGACATTCAATATTATTCAGCTTCAGCTTCAGGTGTACAGCACAGTGGTCAGGCATCTACACCATTCATGAAGTGGTCTCCCTAATAAGTCAAATGCCCATCTGACACCCTACAAAATCTTTACAACCTCATTGATTATATTCCCGAAATTGTCTTTCATATCCCCATGGCAATATTGCAGCTACTAATTTGTACCTTCTAATCCTTTTACCTTCTCCCTTCCTGGCGCCTTCTTTAGCAAGCTGAGTTGAGGTTGTTGCCATTGAAAACCAGACATTCACTCCATACACAGGACAAAAAGTCCTTCTCTTTTCAAGCAAAAGTATTCTGAAGAAGAAAAAAAGAAAATAAAAGGCATTCAATAAACGCACATCTTTTTTTTTTTACAAAGATATTCTCTTCCCACTCACTTGGAAGATAACATTGCATCTACAGCAATAAAATATATAATTGTGAAAATTGTCCCATAATAGAGTGCAGATCATTTTTAATACTAAGCACTTTTAATTTTAACAATGTGCATTAACATTTAAATGGAAAAGCTATCATACTTAACTTGAAGTTTAGCATTTCTTAAATTGGTTTCCTATCATTATTCTATTCACTGGACCAATATATTTAATTGTAGAGTTATCAGTTATGCTAAGATTGAAATTTCTTAAATTATAATATACTGCTTTTTTATATTAGGATAAAGTAATTTTGATAGTGTGAAACCTTAAATTCATGTTTATCTATATTTCTATATTTTATAAAAGTTTATTTTGAAACCCAGCATAGAAAGAAGTTATACAGCATAACTATCTACATTTAAGAAAGTTATATTTAGTTATTATTAAAAAGATGTACATATTTAAAAAATCCCAGTATACCCAGCTAAAGAATATTTTGAATTACATTAAAATAAGTAAGGTCCTTTTAAAAAAAATCACTGTATGACTAGTTTTCTACACTGAATTATCTGAAACATTTTAAAGATAGTCAATTACTTGGATATGCTTTATTTTATTTTATTTTCAATGAATATTAAAAATATACAGAAGCTTGATTGACTCAATTACAATTCAAAGCTCTTTTAGTACAATGTCGACATCAATGGGATTTCCTTCCCACCCATCACTAACTGCAATTAATCACCCACTACTGACTCCCCCAGCAGCTGGGATATAAGCAAAACCTTGAGACCTGAAGGAATTCAGGTGGAAAGTAAGAGTATGGAGATAGCTCTCTAAGGGGTTGGGTCACATTGGAAACTAGTTTAGAGAACGGGGACTTAAAACATGTAAACACCAACTACTGTGCCAGCCCACTGGATGCTGCTTGAGTGTGTCTACAATTCTAGGTCACCAAAGTTCAGAAATAAATGAGTAGGTGGATTGATTTTTTTTATGTTGATGAGGCTGCATAGTCACTAAGAATAAGGAAAGTACTTTCTAGATGCTTCAAAGAAAAAGTGAAATGGTTATGATCTTCCCATGTTCTCCAACAATTATGTATGAGCAATATCTTGAAACATGCAAAGCTGCAAATAACTGTATTAAAAAACAAATACAAAAAAACTTCCAGTACCTTTAATTGGGTGCTCTGAGGACAGGCTGCATAGTGGATAAGGAAGAGGAGGAGAATGTTTCCTGGGTCCCACTAGATGACAATTGGTCAGTCCTCATCCAAAAGCAGCTTGATCTTGCTGGAGCATTAGGATTCTATGATTGGGAAAACCACTAGCCCCTTGGTACTTTTCACAAGCCTGTCAGCCTCCTGAAGGGTAGGTGCTACCAAGGATGACGATGACAGAGAAATCACAAAAATTCACTTTCTGTGCATTCATTCTCAGGAGCTATTTCTCCCTGTCAAGTGGTAAAGATGATTGGCAAACCGAAACACAAGCAAGGCCATTGAGGGCTTACTCATACTATTAAAAAATGAACTTGAATTGCCCGGCCAGGTAAAGAAACACATCCAGGTGTTTCTGGTCAACGAGAAAGGGAATGTGGAATGAGTAGTAAAAGTTACAATAGTAGGAGGTATAAATACCTTATAAAACAATTACAGAAATTAGGTCTGTAGAAAACACAGGTTGGACAATTAAGTTCACGAACTCATCCTAGAAAAAGTGCTACATACCTCATTGCTGAATATCACTATGATCACCTTTGAAATACTCTCCTTGGGAAGCTGTGCACTGACACCAGTGCCTTCAAATAATTTTGGAACTCTTTTTCTGGAATGGCCATCAGAGCTGTTGTCATATTACCTTTGATGTCCTGAATGTCATCCAAATGTCAACATTTCCTTTATTTTTGGGTAAAGACAGAAGTCATTGGTGCCAGATCAGGTGATCCAATACAGTTATTTGTTTACTGGCTAAAAACTCCCTTAGAGACAGTGGAGTGTGAGCTGGTGCATTGTCGTGATGCAAGTGCCATGAATTGTTGGTGAATAGTTAGGTTGTCTGACTTTTTCATGCAGCCTTTTCAGCACTTCCAAATAGTCAGCTTGGTTAACTGTTTGTCCAGTTGGTACAAATTTATACTGAATAATCCCTCTGATATCAAAAAAAGGTTAGCAACATCGTTGCAACAAGTTCACAATCTTAATTGTCACACCTTTGTATGCATAGTTTTCCTTGCTTTGTTATGTATATACTGGTGTTCATTAACCCTTCTGCCCTCTCTCTAATATTTCACAGAGTCCTAGTGATGTTTGCAAAATATACATATATTTATATTATATAAAATTATATAAAATTTACTTTTAGATATTTATTTGGTCATTAGATTACACAGTATCAAAGTGAGATTATGGCGGCACTCAAAGAGGAATTACATCATCCAGAAATGGATACAAGTGATAGAAATGACTAGGTGATATATATGAGTGGAACTACGTGCCTTTCCTCTTTGGAGAAAAGATGAGTGTGTCTTCATTTGTAAAAAGGATAATTACATGTAATTAGGCAGAAGTATGATGCTATATAACTGGCTTAGGAGGATGGATAAGAATAAAAACCAGTCTAAGAGGTAGATAGTAACAGAGTCTTGATATTTTGACATTATTCTTGTTCCTTTCTAGGCTTTCCCCAGTAACACAGGGCTTGGAAAAGCCTAGACACTAAATTTTTAAGGCCATTTGCAAGCATATTTACAGTTTGGGAATTACCAACAAGAAATATATGTATAATGTGGAATGTAGGGGATAAGGAGAAACCATTATAGCTCCCGCAGTGGTCATCAAGCAAAAGGACTTTGACAGCAGCCTCTGCCTCCTCTTCCTGGGAGTTACATATTTTTGTGCTATTCGCAGAAGGGGTTATCAGGGGGCAGCTCCTAAAATTCCACACCTTCTAATTTTCTTAATAGCAGGTGTGTTCCTAACCTTTATTTTTCCAGCTCTTTCAACAGTTTTATAAACATCTGATTCACTATAAGAAATCTCTTTCTTTTTAATGTTCCTAGATTGTTTTCTGTTTTTCTAAAGAAAACTCAGTGATCCTGGAAAACAAGTCTTGTGTTTGAGAAAAGCTCCCGTCCTAACCCACTCCCCTTACGGTTCCCGCCTCCATCAGAATTTGTTTACTGAACAGTAAAACTGCAGAAAATTTTCCCTTGCCGTGTAGAAGCTTCTAGCCTAGATTCCTACCATCTACATTGCTCAGAACTTAGCATTATCCTGTGGGAAAACAGACCACATATTTCAGCACTTGCATTTTCCAGTTTTTTTATAAGAGCCACCCAAAACTCCATTGGTCTTTCTTTACCTGAGGATCAGTATTCTCCACCCAGAATCATCAAGTGCCCTAAGGGAAGGTGTTAGCTGGCAATTCTCTGTTCACCTAAGAATTGTCCTGCTTCTTTGGAAGTTTTGTTTCTCTATTATAGGTCCCATTCCTTCCACAGTTCTCAGATGCCTTGAAAGCTCTGCTTGTATTTTGTAATGAGGCTGACTTTTTTTTCAACCCCATCACAGGAGCACTGGTTACCAATAGACTGAGCTGTCTTACAAAATGGTACATCAGGAATGCTAAATTGCAAATTGAATAAACACATGTAACACATTTTATTGACTGGATTGTCATCTTGATCATAGACAGTTAATCTGCTTTAAACATGGTATACATTTTATAAGTAATTTTCCAATCTGTGGCTCTATGGTCACCTTTCTAATGTAATAATTATGTTGCTAAAACAGTTCCTAGATGCACTGCATATCATATGTGTAAGCACATAAAATAGAGTTGGATTCACTTAATTTTGCCAGTGTTATTTCCCTCTTCTTATGAATTAATTATAGTATACAAATCCTTTAAGAAAATTAAAGATGTGTTCTCATGGCTATTACAGGTTTGGGAATTTTAAGAGAGTAAATGTTGATTGTAGAAGGCAGTGGTCTTAAGTTTGATTTTGCATCAGAATCACCTGGGGGGATTGTTAAAACATACTGCTGAGCCCAACCTAGAGTTTGTGATTCAGAGGTCTGGAGTGAGGTCCGAAACTTTGCACTTCTAACAAGTTCTCACCACTAATGCCACTTCTGGGGACCGCACTTTGAGAATCACTGGTATAAAGCAATGAAACAGGCACATGATTTTACTTCCCTTATTTTATGCTATATAAACCTGAAATACAAAATGTGTGAGTGAGGGCAGAATGGCCCCCATAGCTTACAGTTCTGCTCCATAATTTGCACTTACAAATGGCCTGTCAAGTTGGTTATATGATCAGCTCTTTAAATATTGATGGGACATTTTTTTTTCCTCACTGCTGTTCTCAGCTATGCCAACTTAGAACTGTAAGCAAATCATTTTGTCAGTCTGTATATAATACACATTACTTTCTCTTTCTCTCCCTCACTGTATCTTCCTCCTATAATTTCCTGTAGAAGTTGTTGCTTACCTCTGATGGGAATAGCGGAGCTCAGGTCATCCATCAAACGTGTGTTCCATGTCAGCAGCTTCTAAAATGATAAAAGGTGAATCTTATATGACATAAGCATCAGGATGCTACAAAGAAGAAGTCACAGTTGTCAACTTGGGTCATAAACCACAGGAAATCTCAATGAGCCTTCTAGTACCTGACAAGAATAGTAGTAAAGAGACAGCAGGATGAAAAAATAGCATGGCTACAAATGATAGGTAAATATGTCTTTCAATATTAAAATGCATACAGTACAACATCCACATTATGCTCACTATTGTTACAATTATGTCACCATTTTTCTGACTTCTATTGTAGAAGTAGAATTTATATCAAGCGTAACATTCCAAGAGATCATTCACATGTGGAAAATGCAGCTACTTGTTTAAGCATAAAGGATTTAATTTAGATAAAAATAATAGGGATGTGATTGTCTTGGGCTAGTTGCCCAGGCACATATATTTCTTCCTATACAATAGCCTTTGTTTTGAATTTGCAAAATCAATATATTTGGTAAATTTTATTAGTCAAGTAAGTTTCATGTAACTTTAATTTAGTGATTTAAAGAGAACAAGATTTTTTTCCTTGTATTTTCTTCCTTTATCTTTATATTTTTCTTCTTTTTTTTTTTTAACTTGGCATCATTTCCAAATTGTTAAAGAAAGAAAAAAAAATCTTGGGTTTTTAATGTTTGAGTCCATGGAGGACAAGCTTGCTCATGTGTTAGAAACATGGGAAATGTTTTCTAAACCAGGTAGATATGTATTATTAACAATAAAAAAAGAAAGAAAGAAAAGAAACAGAAAAATCTCCCAATGTCAAAAAATAGTGCAGAGAAAGATAAAAGTTGTTAAAATTGAAAAGTGTAAACACTTACATTTGAAATGCAATTTTAATGTAAAAATATATTCCTTCTGAGATTTCTCCATATTATTATAATGCTCAAATGCAAATTGACCCTGTCTGTCTCTTAATCTTCCTCTCATATTTTTAATTTCTTTGCCATGTTTGCTATACAGACTGTAAGATGATTATCTGAATATATTTTCAGTGTTTCCAGTATATTTTTGTTGTGGGTGGTGATCATAGTTTCAATTTCCAAAGTCTCTTTTGTATTCTTTATATTCTTTTTACAGCATCATTTTTGTTATTTTAAGGATGTAAGTCCTTATATTTGTTAGAGGTTCTTATTTGAATTATTTTTCTCTATTTCTTATAAGGTTTATTATCACATATGTTCTTTATTTTTGAAATTATCTTCCTTTGATTTTTTTCCTTACAGCTACCTAATTATTATCATTGATATTTACTTTTAAGAAAGAAGAAATGGATAGTTGGCTGGGTCCCTGTGATGTCTGATCAATAGGATTGTTACTCGATGTATTTTTCCAAAAAATGGTGCATCAATAGGAGTAAATTAATTGTAGTGGCTTGACACAAGCATTCTTTCTTGCTCATGTTGAATTTCTGTTTGCGGTTTGGATCTATGTTGTGTTTTAAATTGCCCTCACTTTGGGGCTTATATTGGCACAGCAGTCACTATTTGGATTTTTATTGGTCATCATGGCGGAAAGAAAGAGCGCGAGAAACTCCTCTGTCAACAGTTAAATGCTCCAACCTGGAAGTGGTGCTCATTGATTAGAGCTAGTTGGAGGGGCTACATTTAACCACAAGAAGGCCACAAATGGTAGTTTTATCATTTGTCTCTTGAAAGTCAGACAATAAAGCTGAAGATTTATAATAGTTATTAATCACAACTATAGGTCACAAATTGACCAGGAGCTCAATGCATGATAGAATGGGATATGTTGATTCCTGGACTTCAATTTTAGCTGAGCGTCTTCTGTGAGGAAGCGTATTTTCCACGTGCCAGACTGAGGTTTTTTTCTAGGAAATAAAATCCACAGTAGAACGCCAGCTTTCTCCACATTCTTCAATCAATTGTGTTAAAGAAGAATGAGTTGCTATTTTTCCTTGATGTAAATGCTAATAGCCTCAATTCTGTATAATGAATGAGGGGAAGAAAGGGATTGGAAGTGACCTCTGTTTTCAATCTCAATTTTTACCCTTGCACAATTTTATACTTACTGAATCTGAGCCAAGAGCACTTTTGGGTGTCAGTGTGAAAATTGTATTAAAACTTCTTTTGCACACCCTCAGAGCTTACATTAAACAGTAGCTTTCTATGAATTTCAGCCAGTAACTATGCTCCATCTAATTTATCATTTGAAGAAATTTGGTGTTATAGATTGATCGTTGTCTATTTTTACATTTTAGTTTTAATCCAGTTTCAGGAGTGAGAGTCATATGTGTTCAGTAGCTCTGTCTGAAGGAAACTAAGGTATGTTTTGTATTTTTTGTTATTTAATCTAAAAAATGTTTTATTTTTGAATAGAGTTAGATTTAAGTTGTGAATACATATGGTGTCACCTACTGATACCCAATATCCCTTATTTTTAAGATTTATCTTAGTGTAGTATATTTGACACAATTAATAAACCGATAGTAATACCTTATTATTATTAACTAAAGTCCACATTTTAATTAGATTTCCTTAGTTTTTTACTTAATGTTACTTTTTCTGTGGTAGGATCCCATCCAGAATACCATGTTACATTTAATGCTTAGGTCTTCTAGGGCTCCTATTGGCAGTGACATTTTCTCAGACATTCCTTGTTTTTGATGATATTGACAGCTTTGAGGAATGCTGCTCAGATATTCTGTAGGATGTCCCTCTCACAATTTTTTTTTGTTTTTCTCATGATTAGACTGGGATTTTTGAGAGGGAGATCACAGATGTAATGTATCATTTTCATGTCATCATATCCAGGGTTTATACTATTAGCAGTAATCACTGTTGAGGTTAACCTTGATCACCTGACTAAGTGTAGGTCAAGTTTCAACACAGTAAAGTTACTTCTTTCCCCTTTTCTATACCTTAGTCTTTGCAAGAAAGTCACTATGCACAAGTCACATTTAAGGAGTGGAGAGATAAGCAACACCATTATGAGGGTGGAGTATCTACATACATTATTTATAATTCTTTTGCAAAAAGTAATTTTCTTTTTCCTCAACATTTATTTATTCAATCATTTATCTATATAAGTATGGAATTAGAGGTATCAATTTATATTTTAGCTTATAATCCGATATATCCCATTCTATCATACTCGCATTTGTTCTTTGATTGACTGTTCAAGCTTTGATAATTTAAGTTGGATCCTGTGTCCTTTTTATATATCTCATCATTGTATCTGTGTGTGTGTGTGTGTGTTCTGGTTTGGTTTTAGCCATGCTCTTATTTTCTGGTGTTATAATTGCCCCAGGCTCATCTTGTATATTTATTAGTCCATTCCGAGAATCAGCTGTCTTCAAGCAGGCTTGACTTCTTTAATTGAAGAAACATATTAGAAACCGAGATCTGGAAAATAGAGGTGCTCATTTTTACTGAAGGCCATTCGTTATATGCCCTCTCAACTGAAATGAAAAGGAAAAATCCTCTCAACTGATATGAAAAGGAAAAATATGCATGTACACAAACCCATGAATATATTCATTATCTACCTATCATCTATCATCTATCAATCATCTATCATCTATCAATCTACAGAATATGTGTGTGTATCTCCACCTGTATTGATAATAAATTAAACATGGATTCATAATGATGTCTTGCCCTCTCATCTTTTAGCATGTGCACTATTTATGGTTTGTCCCCTTCTTGGTCTGTACCCTCAGACTCCAAAAATGACCAAACTGGCCACAGTCATCTGATTCTTTTACTTAATTGTTCAATTCCATATACATAAATAGTGTTTTCAGAATTCTTAATCCACACACATATGGGAAGAAATTTTGTCAACTGTAATACAGTGCTGATGTTTAGTTCATTTTTTTCTTTAGTCTTACATCTTACAGGTGCTATTCGTTTCCAGAGTTACTTAGATTGGCATCTTCTTCCCTCATGTCTTTCAGTGAGGTTGTTTCATACATTTGTAAAATGGTTAGCCTCACTTTTCAAGCCTGCAATCCACTCTGTGATACCTCAGGTTTATTTGTCAAGTCTATATTCTATCCTGTGATACCTCAACCTCCTAAATACATACAAAGTCTGACAATTAAGTTCATGAACTTGTTGCAACAATGTTGCTAACCTTTTTTGATACTAAAGGCATTATTTATTATGAATTTGTACGAATTGGACAAACAGTTAACCAAGTTTACTATTTGGAATTGCTGAAAAGGCTGCATGAAAAAGACGAACTGAACTTTTCACCAGCAATTCATGGTTCTTACATCACGACAATGCACCAGCTCACATGGCACTGTCTGTGAGGGAGTTTTTAGCCAGTAAACAAATAACTGTATTGGAACACCCTCCCTACTCACCTGATCAGGCCTCCAATGACTTCTTTCTTTACCTGAAAGTAAAGGAAATATTGAAAGGAAGACATTTTGATGATACTCAGGACATCAATGGTAATACAATGAGGGCTCTGATGGCATTTCGGAAAAAGAGTTCCAAAGTTGCTTTGAAGAATGGGCTAGGTTCTGGCGTTAGTGCATAGCTTTCCAAGGGGAATACTTCGATATTCAGCAATGAGGTATGTAGCAGTTTTTCTAGGATGAGTTTGCGAACTTAACTCTCTGACCTCATACATGTAAGAGGTAAGAATTATGAAATATGTGAGTGTATTTTCCCTTTTTACAGTTTTGTTGTTGTTTATAACATTCTATTTGGCCAAAGTTTCTATCTGTCTAGACAATGGAGTATGCCCTTCCAGGAGTGGGGGAGAGATGATGAGAAATTAGAACTCTTATAACAGGAATAAAGAAAGATATAAAATTTGGATTCTTAATTTTGTAGCAAGAAAATAGTCTGGAAAACCTGTTGTTTTTTAATAAAAGAAAAATAAATTTATCCTTTAACATGTATTAACATATCATGGGTGAAACCTAGATGACCAGATTATGAACTATTTCATAGTGTAAAATGAAATTCAAAGACTCATGTTAAATTCAGGATTTTGCTGACCACTTGGTGGTGGAAGAAAAACTATTAAGAAAAAGAGTCTGGGGTAGGAGGGGAAAGCGTTAAGTTTAAGATCAGACTCTTCTCTGCTGGAATCTGGGGAGGTGTTCAGTATATTGATAGGTTGATAGGTGGAGGGAAATGCCAGGAAAAGCTCTTACTGCCCTACTTTCTGTTTGGGGCCCTGGGAGAAAACCTCTCAATGGGGAGGTCTTGCACTGACATGGGGTGGTCTCAGCAAGAAAAGAGGGTAAAACTGAGTGAATGAGCAGAGAAAAGGATTATTTAATAGCCCCAAACTTTACTAAGCTTGCTTGTAGTGCATCAGCACACATGGTTTCTGTTATCTTTTTGGTGATTACAGAGGTTAGTCTAATTAAAAGCCTGTTGATAAGATTGAAAGGTCTTAAATTACCACCACCAACCCTAGCAGGAGGTGAGGTGACCCCACAGCTGTGGATGTAGCATAGAAATCCTGGGCCTGGGACTGTAGAGAGGGTAAAAGAGGCTTAGAGGGCTTGGGGAAAAGGAGATTTATCACGCTGCATAAGCCTTCATGGAAGGCTACTGGATCCTAAGCGAGCCAAGAGAATGACCAGATCAGGAGTGAAAGCAGCTGAGAACTTCAGCAGCACCAACCTGGCTCTCACCCAGGGAAGGATCAGTCTTGCCTCAGCCTTTACTCGAACCAGCCACTCCATAGAAGATACTATAAGGAACCAGTGGACAAAACAATAATCTGTGGATTCCTCTCTCCTCTGCTGCCACAAAGTAATGGAAAGCCACTAATTCTTTCCATGTATTAACACAAGGAACAGGGGAAGGAGCAAAACCTTACATGACACATTAGAGACAGAGAAACTTATAAAGGAGGAAAAAAATCAGAGAATCAAAATATATCAAAATAACTTGCTTTCCTATTTTACCAATCTAAATTGAGGAAATTTATCTCTGGATGTCAATGCTTTCTTTGTGAAAACCATTCATATGGAGAAATATTATTAGCAATTTTCCTAATATGTTACTGATTTGTTTTATTTTAAACCAGGATATTTTGTTTTCTTTACTGTTATTGAAATTTAATGCTAATGTCAACTTCAAACTTTATTTTGCATACTTTGAGAAAGTTTTAAACATAGAAAAATACAAAAAACATACATCTTTCCATACATTTGATTCTGATTATACAGTCTAAAAATGTGAGTCATCAAGTACTTGGGTACATGTTAGCAATGCCAAGTTATCATATATATTGGGTTGTCAGGAAAGTCCTGACACATTTTTGCAATGAAAAACATAGAAAAAATATACCATGGCTTTTCCAACAACCCAATATATAGATATATAGATATTGCTTATATATCTATATATCTATCTATATCTATATCTATATCATCTATATCTATCTATATCTATCTATATCTATCTATAGCTATCTATCTATGTCTACATATATACATTATAAAAATTAAAGCAAGGGCCGGCCGAGTGGCGCGATGGTTAAGAATTCGCTTGGGATGCCAGAAGGCCCCGGTTCGGATCCCACATATGAGGGCCAGTGACACTGCCCTCTACAGCTAAGATGCTGAACAACAGCTCAACTTGGAGCTGGGCTGCCATGAGTCGCCGGCGACGGCGTAGGCTGCAGTCCCTGTGGCAGTGGGTTGCCATGGGCTACCGTATGTAGCCAGCAGCCAGCGTGAGCGGCCAGCAGCCGCAGTGAGCGGCCGTCCAGAAGCCGGCGACTGATCTGCCTTGCCAGAGAAGAGAGCAATGATGGTGCCAACTTGGGCCAGTGAAGCAACATCCTCCACAACTAGACTGAAGAACAAAACGACAGCAACTTGTCGTTCCCCTTCCCCCAATTCCCCAGCACTGTTCCCATCCCCCCAATTCCCCAATAAAAATAAAAAAAAATCTTTAAAAATTAAAGCAAGCTTCATTGGTAAAATTATAGAAAAATAAAATAATGACCAATTGTATTGTTAATGATCATCTTTTGTTAGAGAAGATGTTTATTTTCAAATGATCCTGCTATAGCTTGTACAAGAAAAAAACAGTAACCACAAAAACATAAGGAAACAGGAATACAGAAAACACGTGCTTCTTATAAAATATTCTTAAGGATATTATATAGTTTAGCTCCCGGTTTTAGGATAATGTGTTTGAATGTCATCTGTGCATTCTTGTACTCTACTAATTACAGAAGACAACTGTTCTTGTTTGATGGACAAGATGTTATACTTATTAAGTGGACACCTGTTTTTTTTCACTCTTCCAATATAAAAAAAAAGGATAGCCCTAATTTATTCTGAGATTATCCTCCATTTTAGCCAGCCATCTTCTACTTCAATCCTACTCTTTTTCTCTATTGAGGTGTAATTGAACATGTTAGTTTCACGTGTACAACATAATGATTCTATATTTGTATATATTGCAAAGTAATCATAATAAATCTAGTAAACATCCATAAATAGTTTAACCCATAATAATGAGACTACTTAAAATTTGTCTAACCACTGCAGTGTACACCTGAAGCTGAAGCTGAATAATATTGTATGTCAACTATAATTTAATATATATATGTGTGTGTATATATATATACATATATATATATATATAGTCACAGGACATGGAGTATAGCATAAGGAATAGAGTCAATGGAATTGTAATGATATATATGATGTCAAAGGGGCAATAGATTGGGGGAGGGGGTTACCACTTTGTGAGGGGTGAAATGTCTAACTATTACATTGTTTTGTACACCTGAAACAAATAATAATAATAATAATAATAATAATAAACAAAAAAGAACAAAATAAAAAAAACGTCTTTCAATAAACATAGATAAAAATACTAAGAGATAAAATTTCATGCCATAGTTAAATGGGAAATCTGTTTTTTCTTTGTGAGTCATAATGGTATCTTACATTAATAAACTTACATTCTATTTTATACTAATTTTTTTTTACTCTAATCTTGAAGAAAAAGATGTTCATACCAATGTGTACATCACTCAGGAAACTGTTGAACATTTCTTTGTGGGTGGATTTAGCATTTTAAATGATTCCATTTGACATCTTTAAGTAAGTAGACATTGAAGGTTACACACAAGTTTCAATTAAATTGCATGCCTCCAGATATGCTTGTGCTCCTACATATATTGAACTTAGATTTGCATTGATATAATCATTCTTAAAAACTTATTACTGTAGAAAATATAGCCAGTATATCTAATTTTATTATAGTTTTGACTAGATTGCTTTGAGTTTTATTTATTAGTAAGGTGCAATTTTTTACCACAATGAGCTCAATCATGTCCCAATTTCAACTGGTTGCCTGTTGTGGTTTGTTGTTGTTTTATTTCTTTTCTGCCTTCTTACTCTTTTGTCCTTCCCCTCAACAACTTTGCTTTATACCTCCCCATACACTAGGAACAAAATATCCACTTTCTCCCTATTGAAATAGGAAGGTTTATTGTGGTACGCCTGTCCCACCTTTGTAAAAGCAGGTAATTTTTAAATTAGTTTCTCAAATTCGTTGATGAAGAGAAATTTTGTCTCAGGACAGATCATACCTCTAGTATTGCCCATACCTGATTTATATGATTTAATATAGTGTAGCAAATGAGATTCAGGGTTTTGGAACTGATAAGATTTTGTACTTAGAATTGATGCTATAATTTTTTGAGAATTTGGGGGATTTTTGGAGGGGGTGAATGCATTTTGCAAATGGGATGGACATATGGTGATGGAAGGAGAACTGACTCTAATTTTTTTTTTCTGTTCCGCTTGGGTATTTTCTGCTACCTTATCTTCTAAATTGCTGATTTGATCTTCTGCTGTGACTGATCTACTTACTGTTGATTCCCTGTAATGTATTCTTCATTTCAGTTACTATATTCTTCATTTCTGACTGGATCTTTTTTATGTTTCCATCTCCATTTTTATGTTTCCTATCTTTTTGTTGAAGTTCTCCCTGAGATTATTGAGCATCCTTATAACCAGTGTTTTCAACTCTTTAGCTGGTATGTTGCTTGTCTGCATTTTTAGTTCTTTATTTGGAGTTTTATTCTGTTCTTTCATTTGGGACATGTTTCTTTGTCTCTTTCATTTTGGCTGCCTCCCTGTGTTTCTGTCTATGTATTAGATATAGCTGCTATGTCCGCTGATTGGTAGAGTGGCCTAATGTAATAGGTGTCCTTTGGGGCCCAGTGGCGCAATCTCCCCAGTCACCTGAGATCTGTTTTGTAGGTGTGTCCTTTGTATGGGTTGTGGTGCCCTCTTGTTGCAGTTGAGCCTTGATTGCTGTGGGCACATCAGTGAAAGGGATTGACCCTCAGGCTGATTGGTTGTGAGAACTGTCCATGACTTAAGTGGAGTAGTTGTTGTGCAGAGACATACCCAATGGAGCAGGATTTGCTCTAGTGGGGCTGTTGTGCCTGCACAGTCTTTGCTTTGTATATGCCATTTGTGGTGGTGGTGGTGTGATACCCTGGTATTGTCTGAAGGTGGCTGGGTTTGCTGGTTCTGGGGCCTCTTGGGAGGAGCTCCACTGCAAGGTCACCTGCTGCCTCTGCCCTGCATGGGCCCATTTGGTATAAGCTACCAAGTGATCTGCAGATGTTTGTCACTTGTGCTGGCTTAGAGGTGCCTGGGAGAAGATAAGCTGTGAAGCAAGGCTGGCAGCCACTAATGCCAGGCTTGGGGATGCTTAGCAAGTCATATGGGACATGCTGAGGCCAGATGCTTATTTTTTAAGGTTTGTGAACCTCTGAGAGATTTTTTGAAAGTCCACAGCATGAGCCAAGACATGCCATTTGTATGGAAAAGTCAATAGAAGCACCTTGCAAGTTGGGTGCAGAGGGGTCTCAGGGAATTACCACAGTGAGGTGAATAATGTTAACCAGGTAGATGGAGACTCAGGAATGATACCCACCTGTGTATCCAGGCTGGGTGCGGGGAGGGCTCAGCCAAGGAACAATGGATTTTGCCAGCATTTCTGTCTGGGAGAAAGCTGCTCCTCCAGCCCTTACCCTGAAACCAGACAATTCAGTTCCTCCCCACATGTCCCTGGCATCTTTTGAGCTGCTGCCCCAGTGCTGGAACTCAGAGCAAGTGAGCCTGTCACCAACTCTGTGCGTGGGCCCTTTAAGAGGACACATGTGACCACAGACACCCTCCGGCTCACTCAGCCACCATCTCTGCTGGTTTCATAGTCAGAATTTATGGGGACTTCTCTCCCTGGCATGGGAACCATGGGCTAGAGACCCTGGTGTGGGGCTGGGACCCCTTACTGCTCGGGGGAACCTCTGAAGTCAAGATATTCCTATCAATTTTTAACCACCGCATGTGGGTGTGGGAGCAGCTGGTTCCATCTCCACCCCTCCCACCAGTCTCAACATGGCTTCTTCTGTATGTCTTTAATGATAGGGCTTCTGTTTAACTAGACTTCAGGTTTTTCTCAATGATGACTGTTCTGTAGTTTAGTTGTAATTTTGATGTGGTCATGAGAAGAGGCAAGCACAGCAAAACACCTACACCACCATCTTGACTGGAAGCGAATATGTGTTTCTTTGATTTTTCATGGTTGGTATTTATTAAACTTCATTTTGTCCAAGCACCGTTTTCCTGATTCCATTTAGTCGTCTGTGTTCTCTTGCATTTCATTCAGTTCTTTAAGATGATTATTTTGAATTTTTGTCAGGCAAATTATAGATCTCCAGATTTTTGGGTTCAGTTAGTGGAATTGTATTTGTTACCTTCCATGGTATCCTATTTTCCTGACTCTCTGTGAGCCACGTAGCCTGTGTGGTAGTTTGAAGTAGTGAACACTTCTTTCAGTCCTTACAGGCTGCTATTAGCAGGTGAAGACCTTCTGTCTGTTCCCCAGGTGGATGAAATTACCTCTAGAATTGCAATCTTGCTGAGTTAGAGTCAGTTACAAGGCTGTTGCTGAGTCTGCAGTTGGATTTGCAGTAGGCAGGCTTGTTTTCAGGGTTTCGGTTGCGTGTGGATCCTGTCTGGCCCCTGGGTAAGTGGGACTGCCTCCAATACTTTGTTCCGGAGGGTGGCACTGGAACAAGTATTTATCTCAGGGTCCACACGTGGGTCCTCAGACAGAGGTCCTATTACCTGCTGTGTAATGAGTGTGACTTCCACCAGGTCCTGGGGAAGGCTGCTGCCTGGGAAGCTGGGAGGCTGAGAGGCTGGAAACAACCTTAGGATTGTTTTGGGTTCCACAGCCAATATTCTGGTATGAGTTATTGGGTCAATGTATTAACTTTCAAATGATTGTGTGAATGAAAAAATTTAAGATAATTTTGGGTTGCAATATCTGATGTATAAAGTCCACCTACAAAGCATATAGTAATCTATTAAAATCTTCTCTCATATATCTCATTTTAAAACTATTTACAAAGTAGAATAATGTTAAATATGAAAACAAGATGAAGGAGATCAGAAATCATGTCCCTTAAAAACAATTCATAAGATAGTACATCTAATGAAGAAAGATGAGTGCACTCAAGTATTAAAAGAAATGGCATGCAGAGGTAGTAGACTTAATATTCTTCTAGAAAGAATAATTAAGACTAAATTTTGGGAGTTATATAGAGGCTGACTTTAGTTCAATTTAAATGATGAACCTGACTTTTTGGACACTGAACTTGTATTGTAGTATCTTCTTGATTACCAGAGATTTTCTAGCAATGGATAGATAATCCTCTTCCAATTATGGGACAGTGAGTATCTCTATACTCAGTCATGAGTTAGAATAGAAATCGTGTATTATGATTCTTTCTAAATGAAATATTCTACCATTATGTGGTTTTTCTTGATAAACATCTCAGTTTATCATACATTATTCACATAATTCTTTTCTAGATGTAACTCTCAGAGATTAGTTTAGACCATACAGTGGATATTCCTGAATTCTTCAGAAACAACATAACCTAAAAGTGATTTCCTTCAAATAAACTTGCCAATCTTGAATACAATAGAAGGATCGTTTGCATCTTCATAGATAGAATGTGTTTTGTTCTTCTGAAAAATGTGCAATATTGTGTATCAGTAAAGTTATGAATTTTATTGTTCTTTGCTTTATTTCCTTTTCTATAAAAATAAGCTAGAAACTAAAGAGTACTTAAGTAAAAAATACTTATAAAAAATTGTGCCTTATGAAATACATCAGCAGTATTTCACCTCTTTAGAATTAAAATAACCTTGAAATGTATATTTATTATCTAATGATGATAAATACTGAAACTTTAATAGCATTATAGGTGGTAACCTTTCCCTTTTAATTTCTAAAGATAACGCAGATGTAAAATGTCTAATACTTTATCACTTTATATCAATTGCATTGTAATAAATACCAATTATCCTGAACATTCAGTCCCAAATTCTAGTTTTCAACATTCGTTTTCTGAAATAAAATTTGGTACTGATACAAAATGCAAAAGTAATTAAGGTACTTTTTCATATTGCTAATATATCATGTAACTGAATGATGGTTCAGAATATTTAAGACATCTTTGAGTTTGGAACCTACTATAGTATTATTTATTTAGTGATAGTATGTTTTCTCCTTTGTCTCCCCTTGTAATTCTAACTAGCTTAATGGGATGAAGTTGCCCTTCAATAATGACTGATATTTTTTCCATTGTAAAAAGTTTAGTACTCTCATTCTCTATCTTCTTAACTATATGAAAACATTATAGCATATGAACATTTTCTTTCTAAATATTTTGTGAACTGATCAATTTAAGTGAGGTAGCATTTCATCCCATTATTTAGTATAAAAGTAACCAGTAAAGCCATTAATTTACTGTGATCATTTAAAATATATCATGTATATTGATCCCTCATGCATTTCTTTTTCTATAGCCAAATAGATGGTACTCGTGTTCATTCTGAGAACTTAGATGAGTCTATATTTCATTTCTATATATGCCAGTTTCTGGATTTCTTGTTGAACAATACAAATATATGTATTCAATACACACTAAAAGTGTAAGAAACTTGCAACTTTTTCTAATTGTTTTAGGAATACAATTACATTAAATTACAATTACATGACAGCTTTTCTAAAAAAAGACATATTCAACAAGAATGTAAAGAGTATGTAGTACTTTAAAATTTATGATGATTTGAGTTTTATATTTTCATCTCTGATTAAATTCTATTGTTTTCAGTGTAATTTACATTTTTTTCAAAGGTCTTCTCGCCTTATGGGTCAGGAGGTCAATGGCTTGATGCGATTAGCTGTTTTTCTATGATTATTGCATGAACATGAGATCTGCATTTTTCTCTTAGTCAAATATGTTGATGCTAACTTAATCCAAGATATTTGTTAACAGAAAATTTGAGTATACTTAATAATTAATTTAATATTGCTTATATTCCTTAATCTTCTATAAAAACTATTATACCCACATATAGAGAGGGTGCCAAAAAAATGTACACACATTTTTAGAAAGGAAAAAAGCTGTATTAATTATAATACTCAATATATACCGATAACAAAAAATGAATACAAGTCATGTTTGACTTCTGCAATTACAAGAGGTGCTCAAAGTGGTTACCATCAGCGTCCAGACACTTCTGGTTATAGCAAGCTACTGCTGGAGCAAAGATAACATCTCTTAAAATGTGTATACATTTTTTTGCCACCCACAGTACTATGACTTCTACTTTATTTTATGTGCATTTATCAACAATGCACACAAAAAACTGAAAGGAAAGTTTAAAATGTATGCCAAATTCTAAGTGAGATGTATATAAAATAACTCATCTACTCACAAATATATCTCATTTAAAGGTATGTTAAACATATGTAGACCAATTTTTTCTCATGATGCTAAGTGGTTAGAGGCATAAATGTATCCATTATACTTGGGTATTAATTGTTAAATTTATGTACTTTTATGTTACTGGGCACATAACCCAGAACCTCTTGGAGCTAAATATTTAAGGTTAGAAAACAATGGATTAAGAATAATTTCCTGCCACTCATTTTCATTCTTACACTTGCAAGATGGAATGTTGTGGATTCTAAAATATTAGACACCTCTAGTATTACATATAGAAAGAATATGAATGAAATAACTTAAAGGGATGTAACTTAGCCCATTCAATTAAACAAAAATAACTAAGTCTATTTTGATATGGAATGTGAGAGCTTTGAAGTAGAAAAAGGGAGGTCAATAGTCCTCTTAATCTTTCCTAGAGAAAAAAAAAATATTTTTCTTTGCAGATCAGGAAAAATATCTGTCCTCTCCATATTTGGGGAGAGATTATTTTACTTCTATTATTATTATCTTTCTATGTAAAAGCACATAATCAAAGTGAATGTATAATTGAAAGCAGCTCTCCTCCATCACAGCTAAGAATCAGGTGGATTGAATGAGTAAGACTTTGAAGTAAAACATAAAAACTCCTTGTAAAACTTGCAGTGTTTTAATTTTCTATTCAAAATTTCTAAACCTCTCATAGCAGATTCCATGACTATTTAAAACTTGTCAGCACTGCAGTTATTCTGATGAAATTACAATAAATGTCAGTGAAGAAGAATTTTAATAAGTAAAATAACTTCTGAGTTAAGCATATTTTCATATCCTCCAGAATTTCACCACCTGCTAAAGCAGCACATTATTCTGTCTCAGAATAAAGAATATTCATATTTTTCTAAAGGTGACAATTAAGCTAGTTCAGTACTGGAGTTGTTTAAAGCATCAGTTAGCATTTACCTAAGATCATCAAACCTTAACTTAGCCAAAATAAGCAAGATGACATAAAGGGGTGACTCATGCTCTGGGAATATGCTGACCATATTAATAATGAATCATGGGTATCTCTGATTTCAACATTAGATAACTTTTCTTAATAAATCCTTATTTAATTTCTTCACTGAATCTAAACATGGGTCATGTTTGTGTTAATGGGAGAAGATACATAATTTAAGATGTATATTCTTATGTACATATGTAAATATGTACTTGTCTAAATTCATTAGCCCTTAGAATAAATACTTTAAAGACAAAAAAAGTCTTCAATTACCAGAAAGGATGTATAATATTTAGTAGACTAGACATAGAGAGTTGGTACTTTCTGCATTTATTTGCCACTAGTGTTTAAAATGAACACTTTTTTTATTTGTTACCTACTGTTACATAACAAATTACCCCAGAGTTAAACAGCTTAAACAACATTTACTATCTCACCATTTCTGAGGATCAGATATTTGGGAGTGGTTTAGCTGAGTGGTACTAATTCAGGGTCTCTAGGTGGTTACAGTCTAGATATCAGCTGGGCCTGCAGTCAACTGAGGATTTGACTGGCCTAGATAATCCACTTCCTCTCACATACTCTCATATATGGCTCATATAAAGAAGCCTCTATTCCTGGGTGGCTCTTGGCACATGGTCACATTTCCACATCACATGGGGATTATGAGTGTCCTTATGATATCCCCCAGAGTGAGTGATTCCTGAGAGCATAGGTGGCCATAAAGCCTTTGACTACCTGGTCTCAGCACACATTGTCATTTTTGCAATACTCTTCATTACACAGATCAATCCTTTTTGATGTGGGAGAAATTATAGAGGAACATATGCATATATACTAGGAGATAAGGTTCATTAAGGTTCATATTGGAGATTCTGTTCAGTATTTAGCCTGTAACTATAATCAAGGAAGTTTGTAAATAAAATTATTGCATTTTATATACATGCACATTTTCAGATACTTCCCCCAGTTGAAGTTGTTGAGATTGGCTTTTAAAAACTTTCAAAATACTCTTTCAAAAGTTATTTATTTTTTATTTTTACTAATTAAAAGGGTTCATTCAGATCAAAAGAGTTATTTTACAAGTTTTATCATTTTCTATTTTATGGTGAATATTTTTATCCACTAGTTCACATATGCCCCAATATTTGAATATTTTTGAATAATTTTCATCTTTCCAGGCCTCATTCATACCTTACCTACAGACCACCAAAAACTCTATCCTACTCTAAAAAATTCTAACCATCAGTTCAAATACTCAATGTATTTTTCATTAGCAAATGATTTATATGATTTATGTGTGTAAGGTGCTTTTTCCTAAGAAGAATACAATTTTCTTGAATGCACAAAACCTTATACTCTTTTTTTATAATTCCTCAATACATCATCACTTAGAATCAGTCTGAACACAAAATGATATTTATGCAGCTAAATTATATATACATGTGTATATATTGCTGTACATATATATTGATGTCAAAAACACATCAACAATGCTCTGAATCAGAAGTACTCCAACTCATTTACTCCTTGACAGAAAGAGAGACTCTTCAGATGAGTGATTATTGCTGCCAGAGCTCTTTAGCCTACATTACTCCATTATCTACTGTTCATTCATGATGATTTCCCTGGGAAAAAAAAATCCTGTTGATCACAATAGCTTAGAAAAATAAAACTATTGAAAATATTTTATATATTCTACTTATATAGTACATAAAACTACTCCCCAGTCAGTTTTACTTTCTGGTTTAAAGAATTTGTTTTAAATTTGAGCTGTTATTTTCAAAAAAACTTCATCCTAGGGATTTTGTCATAACTCAATTAGAACTGACAGGACATTTCAAATTCCACTTTTACTTTAACAAATTACTGTACCAAATTTCCTTCAGGCTGTACTTTGATTATTAATTAGCACACATATCATGTAGCTGAAGGAAGATAGGCATTTTATGGGAAAGGTTTTTCTCCTAATCAAGTGTAACGGCTTATTCACTTCCAGTTACTTTGAGGTTAACTTTTAAAACCACGTTTAACTCCTTCTTTATTTTTCTTAGTTGTAGGACACAGACTTCTGTGGTTTCATCCGTGACTGGTGGTGAGTATTATTACCACTTTATATTCCACTAATGGTTCTGATCTAGAAAGACAACTTCCCTTAATTTGGTTTTTGCTTGCTCATGTTAAACTGACTACTTGGATGCCGAGTATGTAAAAGTTTGCAATGCTCTGTAATCAATAGATTTTTTTTTTTAATTATGAAAAACATCAGAACCTTCCTAGCCATGTGTTGAAGAAGATAGGTGACAAGCATTGAATATATACTGTAGGAGCTTAGGGAGCTTCCATTAGTTTATCAGTAATGGATGTATTCTACTACACCAGTTTGAGCTCAAAGGTATGTGTACAGAAGGCTTTCAGTCCCACTTTTCCTGTAATGTTCTCTCCTACCTGGCTTTCCTCTTCCTAGAACAATTCAAGAAGACACCTGAATTCTGATTGCTGTTTTAAAAACTAGTCATGATTGCTCATACATTTATTCCTGTGATGTGTCAGAGACGGCTGACCAGACATCTCAAGAAATCCTTCACTGGTGGCACTGCCACCTATGTCACCTCTACTACACATTGTTTCTCATCCAGGCAATGAGGCTGCAGCAGTCTCTTCAAGTGCTAAGCAACTACTGTATATATATATATATAATAACCACATCTACAGTCTTTCAAAGTGTACGGGAAAGAAAAACATTGTTTCCACCAGCCATATAGTGGAATGATCAGGCAAGAATATTTCCCATAAAACCTGGCCTGACATTTCAGCCTAGTTGCTATTTAAGCTTAAAAACTCCCAGAGGAAGTTTGGGCTGTTAGATTCTAGTGTCAACCACATCATAGATGTAGATTCATATTCACAACTGCCGGTGTGTTTCTGTGTTTCTGCAGGATGGAGTCCACAAGTTTCAATTGTTGTTACATTGTGATTTTACATCAGGGGTCTCCTTGCTCTACTGAGCAGTGTGGTTCACTCTCTAGTGGTTTAAGAAATACAGATTCCAGGAGAAAGGTAATGAGGGCTTTGTTCTTGCTCTCTAAGCAGGCATCATGGCTCTTTATAAATAATGGTCTCCACTGCTCCTCAGCAATCATAATATAGGAATATATTTTTCATGCAGAGAAAAAGTAAGTCCCTCCTCAGCATATAGACCGATACATATCTGAAAACATGCATATGGATGTGTACATGCATCAGTGTGTGTGTGTGTGTGTGTGTGTGTGTGTGTGTGTGTGTGTGTGTGTGTAGCTTTTTTTTTTCTACATTCTTCATTAAAAATTCTAGGTACAAACTGGTAACAAATTAAAATGCAACTGCCAACAGTGATAACTTGAAAGAGCAGACAAAAGTAAGAGTTTTAACCTTTCTATTGTATATTGGTAGCACTCTAGATACAACACTATTTATAGGAAAAAGTAAAAATAATAATAGCAAAGAAATAACTTCTATAACTCTATGTTTTAAGAGACCAAAGTAATGTCTTATAGATTCTCCTAGAAATTGAAATATGAACCCTTTCTTTGTAAAGTGGTAAAGTGGTAAGCAAGTGCCCCTGGGAACAAACTGTCATGTAGTTGACCCCTCTGCTATCAGCATATCCTTCCATGCCTTTGTTCTGCATTTATTGATGACAGAAACCTGTTAACTTTTGCTCTCATGTATTTCAGATCATTTTACTTCAGGGGTTGCTCACTGATGCTATTTTCAATTTGCAGTCTAGTGGTGGGCTTAATGAACCACTTAGAATACAGCAGATTTCCATCTATAAGTTTATCTGCCTTATAACAAAGTCTAGAAACCATATGGTTGGCTTCTAGGTATCACAAGCAAAACACAACTGGTTTATTTCAACACTTCGAACAATGTTTATAAAATAACACAAAGTGCATCTCTCAGTAGTCAGACTGCCACACATCTATATGTTTATGAACCATCCAGTTACATTTAAACTAATAAATTCAATAATTACTGAGTATCTTGATATGTATAACATTTGATCAGTGCTAGGAGATACTTAGAATTTTAACATTTAATGAGATGCTATACTTATGATATCAAACTGAAAACCAATGAAACACAATGATAAGATAAATTACAAGAGTGGTGTTATAAATTATTTGCTGACTCTACCAACTGAGTAAAAGACTGTGAACAAACTGATGAGTATATAATCTTATTACATCATAGTCAAGCTTTAGACAGAAAGGTCACCTCATAGCTTTTCTAGGTAATTCTGTCATTTTAATGGTTCAAATAAATCATCACTTAAAATCTTTTCAATATTTAATTTCCTGAACATTCTGAATATAAAAAAGCATAATGCTAATGAAATAGCATCCGTGTGGATTTATTTGTGGACATGGAGAGTGTCTACTCTCTTATCCTTAGATAAGGACTTCCATGTAAGAAGTTATGTCACCTGACAGGAATGAGGAAGCAATAAATCACAATTCAATTTACAATCATGCTAGTCCCTTTGACAATGGCCAATGAAGTCTCCAAGGATTAATTTCAGTTTAGTACTATAATCTAATATCAGTACTATTTATTTTCATAATTTTAATGCTATTGTCTTGGTTTTTTCAATAATTTATTTTAATGAGATGTGAAATAAATATGATGAAATGCATAGATAAGCCAGTGAGATTTGAAAAATGCATACAGCCATGTAACTACATCCTTACCAATGTGTAGAATTTTGATTGTTTGTTTATGCCCCTTGCAGTCAATTCTCTGCACCTCCAACTCCCAGATATGATTTCTGTCATCATAGATTTGTATCGTCTTCTCTAGGACTTCATAATAATAGAATCAGATAGTCTGTGCTTTCTTGTATGCCACTACTATTTCTCACAAAGTTAGCTTTCAGCAATATCTCTGTATTCATATTGCTTCATTTATCAATACTTTATTCCTTTTTATTGCTGAGTAGTATTCTGTTTTAAGAATATGCCACAAATTATCCATTCTTCTGTTGATGGAATCCTATTTTTGGTTAGTTATAGATTTTGCCTATTAGAAAAAAAGCTGCTATGAAAATTCTTATCCAAAGTTTTTATGTGGTCCAGTTTTTATTTCTCTTGGATAAAAAACTAGAAATGAAATTCATGGAAAAAGTTATAAGGCCCGCGTGTAAAATATATAATACTATTTTTTTTTTGTACTTAAGTGAATCAACACGTGAACTTGATGGCATAAAAGTCATTTGTGATTGAATATAAAAACCTATTATCCTTCTGAAAGTGGACTTCACTCTCTGCTGTATTTAACCCACCATCTTTTCACTTTGTGACTTCATGGAAAATAGCCTTGTATCTTAAATATAAATAAATAAATAAATAAATAAATAAATAAATAAATAAATAATAAACTATGCTTAGAGCTGAAGAACAGTAATGAAGTGTAAAATGTAAGCAGGTAATGCAGAGGACAAGACATGGGAATGTATGTCAGAAGTCTAATTGTTAAGATATGATTCTAAATTCCAAGTCCAAGGACGTTATTCATTGGACGAGCTTCTTGCAATGCAAACTAAATACATATAAAACTAAATCTCTAAATCATTATTGTAGAACATTTGTTCAATCATTAATGAAAACTTCAATTATTAAAATAGTTTAATTTTAATACATTTTTGGAAAATGTGGTTGTCTGCACTTTTGATTGTTTACTTGTTTGCATTTAATGTGAAGTTTTATTCTTGACCTGTGAGGTAGATATGGTGGATTGTCTTTCTCAATTTCCATTTCTCTCTCCTTTCTTAGAGAAGTTGGAAAGCTATGACTTTATTTCTCATATTCCCTTGCAGCTTTGGTCCTGGATTTAAATCCACAAATTCGGAACATGTACATGAGGTTTGGAAGATAAAAATGAAACAGAGGTCATATAATAGTTATTTTTGTCCTTTTTGATGGCAAACAGGATTGGACACATTTGAAGGTTTTCTGTAGCCATCACGCAGCGCTCTTCGCCCGGCTTCCATTGTGTTAAGAGAGCTGTGGCATCAGTAGTGGCAGCTTCTTGATTCTGAATTTTCATTTCTTTAATTTCATTTTCAGGGGTGTATTCTTGAAGTCTGGCTCCAATTCTCAGAAGTAGTAAGAGAGTGCTGTGGTATCTGGGAGTTATTCCTCATAGGTATCCATTATGATTTGTGACAGTCCCTGTTTAAACCATCTCTGTAGAGTTGGTTCTTTTTCCTGTACTTGACTTGGCTGATGCCAGAAATGAATGCAAAAACAGATGCTCAAGGATGGAAATATGTTTTTTTGTTTGTGTGTTTTTTGTGTTTTTCTTTTCTTTTCTTTTCTTTATTTACCTGACCTGCTTGGATATGCATTCACCTCGCAGTTATAATTGGAAGATGACAGTTGTATAGTCCATGGGAAGCAGTGGCTAAAAAGTAGTAAGGAAGACATGGCGGCAGTGAATAGAGTAACTGCTATAATAGAGTGTCATGGTGAAGAGGAGAAATATAAGAACTGGGAAGTGGGCCAGCTCCTTCTGACAATACTCAAAAGTTTAAGGAAAGACAGTTGCAAGCTCAATTCTTTTAATTCACAGATCCAGGTACAATTTTTCTGTGCTTAGTAGTGTCAAGACTAATGAAAACAAAAATCAGATGCAGGGTTTTATCCTATTACTAAATTAATACATTGCTGGTCTCTTAGGTGAAGGCTGGAACATTGATTGGGAAGGAGTGGAGCTTCAGGTCATTGAAGCAGATTCATCTGGATTTATCTCTGTGTATTCCTAACCCCTGAGCCTCTCCTGACTGCTGTTCCTGCTTTGGTGGAAACATTTTAATCGCTCATCTGAGATTATTGCTTTGGAATGAAATACCAACTCCCCTGACTGCAACACTCCTACCAGCTCACAGCCTCTAGGCAGATCAGTAGATTCTGATAACAGTTCATCCCAGGGGACCAGTAAAAGGATGATAGAGTTAAATATACGAGATGACAAATACTACATTATTTTTGCCATTCAAAATAGCAAAAAAAAAAAAAAAACTTGAGCACTTTATATGGACATGTATTCTGAATGAAGGAAAAGGAAGAAAATAATAGATTAGCTTTTGGCAGCTTAATCAGTATGGCTTGTAATGTACCACTCAGAGCAGGAAGAATAGTTCAGTCTGTTTAGTTGATTGACTAAAACCCAGGCTTATAGGTAGATGGCACTAAATGGATATGAGACACCAGACATTTATTGATAAAATGTACAAGGTTATCTGGTCACTGGCTCCAAAACTATGTTTGTCTTTGCGGAACTATAATGCCGCTGGGTACCACCAGAGGGTAGGGCTTATAGTCAGGTGACAAGAGTTTTGGCCTGAGTCATTTTCAGAGCAGATTCAGTAGTTGGTTAGGAAACCTACTCCTTACTGCTGCTACATTGCCTCTCACCCTCAACCTAACACCATGATCTCATGAGGAGTTTTCTAAGATCAGTTAACCGAGGAAGACAACATTTTAGTTTGCTTAACAGGGGCTCTGCATGATAAACTGGCACCAGCTAAAGGTGGAACACTGCAGAATTAAAATCTTGTTTATGAGAACCAGTAACTGCATTTTCAGTGAGAGAGGAGAAGCAATGAGCTGATGAACATGGATTTAATTGCTTTTACTCAGTGTCCCAGCTACCAGTAGCATCTAGAATACAAGAATGACCTTTCAAAAAAATGTAGTGTCTATGTACCAAGGGAATGGAGATAGGTATGGTGTTTTTTCACATCTCATATACCATTTTTTTTTTCATAAGACATTGACACTTTTAGTTTTCTTTTTTGTTTTGTTTTGTAACAGCTTTATTGAGGTAGAATGATAAACAAAGAATTGTACATATTTAATATATACAATTCGATGACTTCAGAAGTAGAAAAAACACCTGTGATCCCATTACCATAATCAAGGTAATAGACATATCCAACATTGCCCAAAGTTTTCTTGTGTCTCTTTGTGTGAGTGTGGTAAAAACACTTAATGTGAGGTCTACCCTCTTAACAAATTTTGAAATGAACAACACCGGTTTTTTAACTACCCGCACGATATTGTATAAGCAGAGCTCTACCACTTACTTATCTAGTGTAACTAAAGCTTTGTACCCACTGCACAGCTATGCCCCATTTTCCCCACCGTTCCAAATCATGGCAACCACTATTGTATTGTCTTCTATGAGTCTGACTATTTTAGATACCTCATTTAAGTGGGAGAAGCAGTATTTTTCATTCTATGACTGGCTAATTTTGCTTAGCATAATGTCCTCCAAGTTAATCCATGTGACAATAAATAGCAGGATTTCCTTCTTTTTTAAGGTTCAGTAAGTATATAACACTTCTTCTTTATTAATCTGTTGATGAGCACTTGAGTTGCTTTTCCTATGTTGGCCACCGTGAATAATACCACAATGAACATGGGAGAGCAGATGTCTCTTCCAGGTCTGAATTTCAATTGTTTTGATATACACCCAGAAGTGGGATTGCTGGATCAAAACGGGTATATGAAAACATACTGAACATCATTAATTATCAGGGAAACGCAAGTCAAAACTACAATGAGATATCACCTCACACCTGATAAGATGTCTATTATCAAAAAAATCCCCCCCAAAATCCCAAGTGTTGAGAATGTGGAGTAATGGGAACTCTTGGACACTGCTGGTGGGAATGTAAAATGGTGCAGCAGTTATGGAAAACAGTATGAGGGCCCTCCAAAAATTAAAAATAGGGAGTTTAGGAGTCTTAGTTTCTAGATACTGTAAATGAAATTGTGTCTCCCTAAAATTCATATGTTGAAACTCAAATCCTGAATGGCATTTGGGTATAAAACTTTTAGGAAAGAACTGGACTTTGGAGAGATTTATAAGTGTGGGGCCCTCATGATGGGTTAATGCCCTTATAAGAAGAGATATCAGAACCTGCTTTTTCTCTTATTCTGCCATGTGACTACACAGCAAGATGGTGACTATCTACAAGATAGGTAGAAGGGCGCTCTCACTGGAAACCAGCTATGTTGGCTCCCTTGATCTCATTCTTCCAGCCTCCAGGACTGTAAGAAAATAAATTGCTGTTGTTTAAGCCACCTGATGAATGATATTTTGTTATGGGAGCTCAAGGAGATGTAAGACACTACTCATATTGTCTTCTTGCTTCATATATATAATCTTTTCACCTCTTATTTTATATGTGTTGGTGGTAGTAAAGGTAAACATTTAGTTGCTAGGTTAGAGGGTATCAAGGTTTTACTAGATTGTGACAGGTATTGAGTACAAATGAGTACCACCAAAATTTATTGCCGAGATTCTCCAACTTCTTTTGGTGAGAATCTGTTTTGGTAGCAGCAAAGGCTTCTTAATTCTCATTTTCTGACCTTTTTCCCATAACTATCAGGTTGGAACACACAATTATATCAGTTGCCTCAGAAGTAGTATGTGTCTTTAGTCAATTTTCTGTTGCTTGGAGGGACATATTTGAAATTCCAACCTGAACCTATTCCTTCTGACCTTGGAAAGATTTCATGTGCTCAGGGAATAAAGATAAGTTTCTTGCTTAAAATTTTTGATTTTCTGCTTTGAACCATGACTGATGTGCTCATTTTGAAGAATTTGACAGGAAAAAATATATGTACAAAGAAAAAAATCGAAATCACTCAAACTGAAATCACTCAAAATTTTACTATCAAGAGATATCAAGAGATGAGCAATCATTATTGAGAATATTTTGTATGAATGTCCACATCACTTTAAGTGTACTTTCAGTATTTTCAACAGAAATTAGAGTCTACTTTAAATGCTGGTAAGTACCACAGTACTTCAAAAAGACTGATATTCTCTCTGCTGTAGAACAGAATATCTCTAAGAAACATGTCAGTTAAAGTTTTTAAACTAAAATGTGATTATAAAAGTTTAGAACGTGAAGAATTACTTTCACTTTTTTCTACTTTTCCCTTTTTCTTCTCTCCTTACTAGTCAACAAATTTGCCTTTTTTTCTTGATTCCCTTCTTTTGCTTCATTCATGAACACAGTTATCTTCCTTTTCTATTCTCCCCTGTCATTATGAGAAACTTTAAGTCTTAATTTCCATATTTTATTCTTTTTTTCCTGAGCTGACACAGCTTATCTCTTTTATCACATTTTTCAGTCTCAGTGGAGCCATAAAAAACTGAGCCAGCTACAAATCTTCAATACACAAAGTAAAAAAGAAAATATGACACTTTTTGTCTCCTAGGTAAGTCAATGTCAGGATTAGAATTTCTGCAGAGCATTCCTAAAATAATTATAGCAAAACTCCAGGCATTTTAATATTTTTATCTATCAATACTAAAGAAATTCTAGATAGGGAATAACAAAAGCAAGGAGTTCTGACTCTTTTTAATCCTCAGACCTTTTAATTAATATAAGTACCAAAAACATTCAACCACATTATTAAACTTATTAAATAAACAAATAATGTTTTATTTATTTTCAATTTTTATTTCTTTTTATTTTTATTAGTTTCAGGTATGCAAAGCAATTTAATAGATATTTAAACCCCTCATAAAGTGATAACCCATCCCCCCAGCTACTACCCCTCTGACATCTTATATAGCTGTTACAATACCATCAATTATCTTCCCTATGTTGTATCCACATCCCATGACTGTATATACCTATATATTTAGTTATGGTTGACATTCAGTATTATTCTGCTTCAGCTTCAGGTGTATATTGCATTGGTCAGGCTATAAAATATACACCACTTTACCCATGCCTCAAACATTTATACAATATTGATTTAGAGCATGACGTGATGGGATAACTATAAATTGAACATATTTATTTAAAAACAAACACAAAAACAAAACTTCTACTTAAAAAGAAAAAATTCATTTGGACCTGACAGTATATACACCAAGGAAATAATTACAACCAGAATAAATTAAACATTTGCATTTTAGGTCTTAAGAGATTACTGTGTATTCTAAATGTAAGTAGCAACATTTTCAGAATAATTCAGTTATCGGCTTAGTTACTTTCTTTTGTAACTCTGTAACAATTTATCTTTAAAATTTTAGTTCTTCTTAGTTTATTTTATTATATATATATATAACATTTGACTACTTTGTCATCACATTTAGGAAACAGATTTGTTCGATGTTAAATATATCAATGGTATGCCAATTTATTTATTTAAAGTTCAGTCATAAATTTGAACCTGAAATTGGTATTTTATTATTTTGCATTTGTGGAACAATTTAGATATCTTTTTAATGAATGCCATTAAATAGTTTTTATTTACATTAATTAGAGTCATACACTTTATTCCAAGATTCATATTTGAAGATAGGTTATTCAAATACCTTGTATATGGAATCACACCTTACAAAGCATTTCTTTACCAATTATCTTTTTTAGGGTTTCACCAAATACATATTTGTGCAATTAGTATTTGTTAGTAATTGTGCTAATTTGTGAGATCTCAAAATTAGGAAATTGTGGTCTCTGAGTTAAAAAATATCACAGTCCAAAGTTTGATGACAATCTTATTCAATATAATATAGCATATATTATTTAAGATATTTCTGTATTTCTTGTTGAAAGTTTATTTCCAAATGGAAAGGCAATGAAAATGTCACATATTCTCCATATTACTTAAAAGAAAAAAAATGTCCCCAATATGTGAGTTGGTGTAAATCCATAAAGAAGTACCACTACGATGTTATATATGCAGGCAGAGGGAGTAAGGGACTCTATCTTTTATGATTCTTAAGACAGTTAGTATACTAGTTTGCTAGGGTTACCATAACAAAATGTCATTCACTGGGAGGCTTAAACAACAGAAACTTATTTTCTCACAGTTGTGGGAGCTGAAAGTCCAAGATCAATTTGTTGGCAGATATGCTTTCTCCTGAAAACTCTCTCCTTAGCTTGCAGATGGTTGCCTCCTAACTGTGTCATTTTTATTCTGCATTCACATCCCTGGTGTCTCTTCCTCTTCTTATAAGAATATCAGGTCTGTTGGATTAGGGCCATCTTTATAATCTCCATTACTTCCCTAAAGGCCCTGTCTCCTTTGGTCACATCAGAGGTTAGTGCTTTGTTGGGAAAGGCCAATCATGAGCACGCACACAGCCACATAAGAAGTGGCTTTGGAATATCTATTCCAACATAACCAGAATGCAGAGCTAGGTTGTCTCGCTCCAAAATCCTTGCTCTCAACTGTTATGCAATGCCGCTTATCTATTATAACTCAATGATATGAGGATTAATTTTCTTAAACATTATTGGGAAGATGAAAGTTATGCAATCTCTTGTCCATATGATGACAATATTACTCAGAAACATTAGTTCATTTCTTCCACACATACTACTGAAAGACAAGATATGTACTAGGTATTGGGGGTACAATAGTGGGTAAAGAAAAAGACCAAGTCTTTGTGCATGGAGTTTAATGTCTAATTCAGAAAAAACTAATCACAGATAATGGCAAAATTACAATTGTAAATGCTAAAAATGAAGAAATAAATATTTATAAAAATTACCATTAATTGTAAAAAGTAATTAGTCTCTGAAAAAGGTAATTAGCATTTATTTAAGAGGATTTCTTCAAACCACTTTATTGGAAAAAAAACGTATTGCATATGTGAAGGATAAAAGAAACACTAATGTTTAATTATCAAAATTAGATTACCAAAAATAGGAAAATATATCAAAATATTAGAAGCACAATCAAGTGAATAAACCGAACAATGGACATGGAAACAATTAAGAGGACTTAAGATTTAACAAAAAATCATTTAAGAGCATTCAAAGGCTACATAGTGTAGTTAACTGCTTTTGTATTTATTATGCTGAAACAGCTCCGATTTTGAAAAAAAAGATTAAAAAAAATCTTAGCAACTCAAAGTTAGTAAATGATATAGAAGAGAAAAAAATAAGAGGTAAGACCTTAAATTTTAAAACAAAAGTCATACAAAAGTTTAGATTCATAAAATGGACAGTCGTACAGGGCTGATAATTTTTAGAAATGACTTTTAAAAGTCTTTATTTCCTCAAAACTTGGCTTAATCATCACCTCTACATTTTATATTTCTCAGATTCTTCATGTGTAAATTTTGACCTATCTCCTTTCATTACATTTCACTTTCCTTGAAAATTTAAGAGAGGGATTATAGTGCTCCTTTTGATTTTGTGAAAAATTGTTAAATTTAAGATCTATGAAGCTAGACATCCTTTTGTTTGCAACTATTGGGTTGTCGGAAAAGTCATGACATATTTTTTCTATGTTTTTCGTTGCAAAAATGTGTCATGACTTTTCTGACAACCTAATATATCCCCAGTACCCACCATTGATCTGTAAGTAAATTTTTATTTTTAATGACTTTGAGGTTCCAAATTACAGTGTTGCAAAATAAATGACTTATTTCATTTAGTCACAAATAATTTGTGAACTCAAGTAAGATTTATTATATGACTTTATGGGTTATACATTTACATGGTATATTTCTAAAAAGGAATTCTAAATATGTAATAAAATGAGAATTATTAAAATGTAATGAGTAGCTATTTTCTTTAGTAAATTTATTTCTTATCAGGAGGTTAATAATTTATTGAAACTCTCCCTAAAGTAAATTAGTTAATCTGTGACTCATATCGCTTCCAATATTTAATATTTTTGTGCAATTTCTACTGTTTTGTAACTGAAAGACAGTACAACAAATGGCCAGCATATTCATATGATAGATTCCCGAAGCCCCAGAGCCGCAATTGCAGTATCATTCTGGGAATGAAAACTGTCTCCTAGGATTTGAACTCAGTACCACCCTGTACCAAGTTTGACTTTGTACTAGGATCTTTCTCAGGGCTTGCATATTTAAATTGACAGATTAATCTCCCCAAGGATTACATGAGTCTCATTATCTGTAAATACATGTGATTTTCCCATCTCGTGCTCATTCACATCAATAAAGAATAATTCCAAAAGCTGTTATATTCCTGAGAGAAGAGAAAACAACAAAAGGGTTATTTACCCATATAAAGATAGAATCAGTTTCACCTTGATATATATATATATATATATATATATATATATATATATATATATATATATATATATATATATATAAAGTGTGAATCCAGAGAAGGAGACTTTCCTAGACCAAAAAAATGTACTGACTCATGCAATTGCCTTTTAATAACTGATTTAAACATAACCAGGTTTGAACCCCTTAGAAATTAGAACTATTTTTATATAGTAGATATTTCAATCATTCTTCCTGTGCAGCTATATACATTCTATGTCTTGGGGCTAGTTTATACAACCTACATGGAGACATACTAAAGACAAGCCAGAGGTGGACAAAGCCAATAAGAGTAGATGGAAAATAAATAAAATAAAGTTTGATTTTTCAGTAAAATTTACAGCAGAGGAAAAATAAAAGGAAAGAAAAAAAATTGACTGTTTCAGATTGCATGCATATAAAAGCTACATGGAATTAAGAAGTGACAAGGATAGAGGCAGGGTCAAGATAGTGGAGTAGGTTCATCTTGAACTTACCTCCTCCCATAGATACAACAAAACTACAACTAAATTTTAAGTGACCATTTCTGAGAAGGACCTGATGACTAGCTGGGTAGAATTTATACAACTAAGGGTATAAAGAAAGAGCCACATTGATATTAGCAGGAGAGGCAGAGATGTAGTCTGGTCAGGACCAACATCTCTGGGTAGGCAATTCACAACTGGAAGGATATTACAACCACAGTGGTCCCCTGAAGAGTAAAGGGTATGAGCCCCACACTGGGGCCCCCAACCCGGTAGACCCTGGAAAGAGAAGCTCCCATAACATCTGGCTCTGAGAGTTTGCTGGATGTGACTGAGAAAGCAAAGGGCTATAAGAAAGTGAGCCACTTCTATTAAAGGGCTCATACACAGACTTTCTCTGAGTTTCAGCACAGAGGCAGCAGTTTGAAAAGGGTCATATGTGAAGGAATTACATTGACTAACTTTAGAGCAAGTGTGGGAGGGCAGAGATCGTGGAAACTCTCTCTGGGGACAAAAGCACTGATGGGGTCCATTATCTTTTTGTTTCTTTTGTTGTGTTCTCCTTCCACCTGGCAGGCCCACTGCAGGCAGGTGCCAATTCTGGCACTCTCCATGAATCCAGCCAATACTGTTCACCCTGCCATGGCATTGCCCTGTGGTTCTGCCCCTCTGAACCTGCCTGTCCAGGCTAGAAGCCTTCCAAGTGGCTCCACAACCTACACACCTGGTGGCTGGCATTGGCCAACATCAGAACCCCTTTAAAGCAGCTCCTACTCCAAGGCACAGCCCCTGCATACCAAATTGTCCTATCCTTCTCAAACTATTCCAAAAAATTAAATAGAAGGAAATGCTTCCAAGCTCATTTTCTGAGGCTGGCATTACCCTGATACCAAAGCCACACAAACACACTAAGGAAAAAAAAATACAGAATGGTATCACTGATAAACATAGGTGCAAAATTCTCAGCAAAATATTAGTAAACTCAACTCAACAATACATTAAAAAGATCATACAGCATGATCAATTGAGATTTATTCCAGGGATCCATGAATGCTTCAATATATACAAATAAATCAATGTAATACATCATATTAAAAAACAAAATATAAAAATCACATGATCATCTCAACAGATGCAGAAAAAGCTTTTGATAAAACACAATACCCATTTATGATAAAAACTCTCAAAAAGTGGGAATAGAACGAACACATCTCAACATGATAAAGGCCAATTTTGATAAGCCAACATGTTATATCATACTCAGTGATGACAAGCTTTCCCCCTAAGATCAGGAAGAAAAGAATGCTCACTCTCACCACCAATTTTGTGTTGGAATTCCTAGCACAGCAATCATACAAAAAACAAACAAACAAAAAAAAAGTCAACCAAATTGGAAGGGAAGAAATAAAATTGTCACTATTTGCAGATGACATGATGCAATATGTAAAGAGCCCTAAAGACTCCATTAAAAACCTATGAGAACTGATAAATATATTCAGTGAAGTAGCAGAATACAAAATTAATATTCAGAAATCATTTCTATCCACCAATAATGATCTATCAGAATGAGAAATTAAGAAAACAATCCCATTTACAATTGCATCAAATAAAACATATGTAGTAAGAAATTTAACCAAGGAGGCAAAGGGCCTGCATTCTGAACTATGACTTTAATGAAAGACATTGAAGACAACACAAATAAATGGAGAATGCTCATATGGGGTTCAACCTAGCCCCAGTCTTGGGGGTGACTTTCCTTGATGCTCCTCCTCTAGACTTTTAACGGATCTGCCACCCACAGTCTTCCTCAGGAGTGGCATCCTACAGCTTCCTTCAGAATCTCTGCTCACCTTCTGAGCCTTGCTACCCAGGCCTCAGAATTGAGACCTGTCTCATTCTGTGATTGCATCAGAGCAGTTTATCTAGGAGAGAAAACGGCGCTGCACTGGGGGAGGCACATTCTTGTATCTTCTCATCCCCTAAGCAGGAACTGGGGACTTGGGATGAGATATGGTAAAACTTGTAGATAACCCCACAGATGCAAAGAAGGTTTGTGGAAGCATTATGACTGGATGGATTGGCTTCATGTGGCTTCCTCCTAACCTGGAGAAGCTCAGCTTCTAGAGCAGGAACCAGCACCATCTCTGTGCCCTGCCTGCAGCGTTTAGGTCAGGAAGGAATGGAGGCAGCATTCTTCAACTCATCTGGGGCTGCTGGGACCCTTCTGAGAGAGACAGACAGGGGTCAAACAGCTGCCCTGTGCCCAGGAAAGGGTCATAGGTAGCTCTGCACATCAGCAGTAAGACCACAAAGTGACTTGGGGAAGAATCTGGAACTGGAATAGATTTCCCCCCTCGTAATCCAAAATGAAAATTGGATCTGTTCCTAGTGAGGCCCAGCAACTGCACAGCTTGCAGGCTGTCTTCTGGCAGCCTCCACAGCCTTGGGCTGGCTCCTGCATTTGATGTGATCATGTAGCCACAATGTGCCTGAACCATGTAGCATAATCTTATCAGTTAAAAATGAGCTACCAGGTGTCTACTCAGCTTCTTCAACATTAAGGTTGTGGGTTTGTTTTTTTTTTTCTTTTGTATATTATTTACCTTTTGAGAGTTAGAACCTGTTTCAAATGCCCTTTTTGTGTTTCTGACAGTTTTGCCGATTGGCTCAGAACATTTGAGCTGTGTGTGGTTTGGTAGATTTCAGATTTTTTTTAAAAGTCATTGTCTGCACTATCTTCCAAACCTTCAGTTTGGCCCTCTAATTCTTTTGGCATTCAAATGTTTGAAAGCTATTTAAATGTCTTGGTTTACACTAGTTTTCTTTCTTTTCCTTTTGTAATGATGAAGATACTATATTTGGTTTGCAGTCCAAATGTAGAAAAAGTGAACTGACCCCCAAACTTTCGTCTGCCACCACCCTTTTTTTAGAATCCCACCATTCCCTCTCTGGGCAGTAGAAGGTATCTAAGGGGAAGTGAAAACCCTCAATCTCACTCCTTGGAGCCATGGAGGACTACAGCCTTGTGGCATCCCAGGATAATTTTTGGTCTTCTAATATCAAAGGTGTAAGAATAGTACACGGCTGACTGGGTGAGGTCTGGAGGGGATGAAGGGCAGAATTCCTCTCCCATTCCCTCCATCTGCCCCTAACCAGTCACAGCTCCTCCCGTCCCACTCCTCTTCTGAAAGCCTGCAGCTAAGAAACTATAGGCTCTCAGGTCTCCCAGCCAAAGTGAGGGGTTATCTGAAAACTCCAATTACACCACTACATGAAGGCTCCTGGCTCTTGTTCCTGTTAATGAATCACTGAGGCTTATCCCCCCAGTGCAAGCTCCTTCCCTGTGCCCCTCAGTGTGTGGAGGGGACTAGAGGGCAGGGCTGGGAATCCAGCAGTTCCAGGAGCACAGACTGAAGCAATGCTCCCTTTGCTAGCTCAGGGGTTACTGCTCTGTGGCAGGTGACACGAGTCGCCCCTGTGGCTGTTCTCAGTGGTGCCCCCTAAATTCCCACCACAGGCAGCTCTTCCTCACCTCCCTTTTCCTGCTTCACTTGTTTCTCTTGCCTGTGCTTTAGGCCTCAAGCAGGCCCCCTGGGAGTACTCAGAGCTTGGGACTACTGACTCGTGCCCTAGTGACTTTCCTCTCTTCACAGTCTGCCAGGGCCTGTCTTGGGGAGGTGGAACAAAGACCCAGGACTTCTCTCAGTAGCTAATCCCCTGCCCCAATTATCTTTTTACTAGGTCAAGCTGGGAGAGAAGAAACTTCAGTAGTCTCCAGCAGTTGAGGACTCAAGTGTTAGGGGCCAGAAGGGAGTGTGTTTAAACAACTCTTAGAACTCTGGTCTTAGACCTGTGAGTCCCCCAAATCTAGGGACTTCACCTCTTTCTTGCATGCTTGTGGAGTTGGCAGGTGGGCTCTACTCTGGGCACAGGAATCAAAGGGAAAACACATTCAAACAACTGTCCCCAAATTTACCAGCCATCTGCAGAGGTCAATGGCATGGCCCTAGCCTGCCTCTGAGATGTGCCACTTATGAGCAATGCCTCAAAAGGAAAAGGAGACTTGGCTGTCCCCAGTGGGTTGTGCTGAGACCCTTTGGGGCTGGAATCTTTCAGGGGAGCCTCTTTCTCTTACTCAGAGTCATTTTGTAAGGCAGTAGGAACCAACAACCTTTCAGCGAAGGCCTGATGCTGCTCAGAAAACTCAGGAGTCAGGGCAGATCATTGTAATCAAAAAGTGTGGATTAAGATTAGATTCCATTTTAGGGGGAGAAGGCTAAATGACCACCCCACCGTATGTGTGTGATTTCTCCATTTCCCACTGCAATTTCCATTTTTTTAAATAGGAATTTTCAGCCCCCTGTGCTTGTCTAATGTGTGCTCAGAACAGTTTGAGTCCCTGCTACTGTTTTAACATACATGCATCTCCATAAGATGCATAAGATGAATCTCCAATGTAAGAAAAATAAAAGTCAAAAAGCTTTGTGTACTTATTGGAAAACAGAAAAGAATTATAGCCTCTGCTTTCCATCATCTCCCACCATTGTTTTTTTTTTTTTAAGATTTTTATTGGGGAATTGGGGGGATGGGAACAGTGCTGGGGAATTGGGGAAAGGGAAACAGACAAGTTGCTGTTGTTTCACTCCTCAATCTAGTTGTGGAGGACGTTGCCTCACTGGCCCAAGTTGGCACCGTCATTGCGCTCTTCCCTGGTGAGGCAGATCAGTCGCCGGCTTCTGGACGGCCGCTCACTGCGGCTGCTGGCCGCTCACGCTGGCTGCTGGCCACACACGGTAGCCCATGGCAATCCACTGCCACAGGGACTGCAGCCCACGCCGTCGCCAGCGACTCATGGCAGCCCAGTCCAGGTTGAGCTGTTGTTCAGCATCTTAGCTGTGGAGGGCAGTGTCACTGGCCCTCATATGTGGGATCCGAACCGGGGCCCTCTGGCATCCCAAGCGAGTTCTTAACCATCGCGCCACTCGGCCGGCCCCCACCATTGTTGAATTTTCTGACTTCCTTATTATGAGTTTCCAATGTACCTGATACACTTTACATATAAAGAAGGTAGACATTTATGTTTATGGTTCATGATTCATTTAGATGTAAATGATTATGAGCCATATTTTCAACTAAGATTTAAAGCTAAATCTGCAAAACTAGTTTTGACTTGAACAAGCAACTTCCAGAGACTATACCTGTGCCACTATAATTTGATCCATTATAAAACACTCAATAACATTAGCTATATTTTAATATATGCATTTCTCTATTCATGTTAAAAAAAATGAAATGCTCATTACAAACGAATCTCAGTATTTAGAGGAGAATGGGTTAAACTGTTTGGTTCTATTGTAAGAGAATTTTAAAAAGTCAAAAGTCAACTTAATTGCACTAACATAAATAAAAGTAAAAATTAAATGATTTAAAGAGTTTCTGTTATTAATACTATCAGAGCCCAACTGAGACATTTTAGGCTGTGAAAAAAGGCTATTATACACATAGAAATTTATGTTCTTCTATTTAATATTCCTTGACTAAATAATATATCATCTAAATATTCTGTATACAATATACATTTAGCTATAACAATCTCTATGTATCAAAACCCACTTTATTATAATTTTTTGCCCTGAGAAAATAGCATTAAAAGTATTGTACCACTGTGTTCAATGGCCTTTGTTACGTTTTAAAATTTGCTCATAATTACCTGAAAATAACTTAGACAAGCTAAGTCAATACCAGTTATTGATCAAATTATACATTCAAGTTGCTTTGACATTTAACTGAGTTCTTAAAATTGAAAACTTTAGTTGTAAAAGTGCCACATCATTAAAGGGTACTGTGTTTAAAAGCTGTTAACTTTGTTCAAACTCTTAGGACTTATTAAAATTCCGTAATATATTTTAGGTTTAGTTTCCTTTGGTGTATAATGAAAACCAAAGTACCCATATTTCATGGGATCTGTTAGGATTAACTTTTTTTTAAATGTAGGATTATTTTTACAATGTCTGGCACAGGGTCTTTGGCTATATTTATGAAATTATGGCTTTATCCTGTGACCTAGCAATTTAGCCTACAGATACACTTTGTAAAGTAAGTCAACATATTGCATAAAAGAAAGTAATTGTGTTATTTGCAATAATGAATTCTGGGAACAGCTTAAATATACCTCAATATGTGTTAAATGATGGTTCTATTGCTTATAATAAAGATAACAGAAAGGCTTTCTAATTTTGTGGCTTTAATTTATGGTTCAAGTATGGTGAAATTATGGTGCAATCATAAAACAGAATAATGTGCCTTGCTTGTGAGGAAGAAAACTCTATACGTGCTGATATAACAATATCTCTACCATGTAAACAAAAATAGTGACATGCAGGACCGTGGACACGATGGCATGTAGCTTCCCAAGTCATACTGCACAACTTCAGTGAACTCCAAGTAAGGTGAACTGCTTGTTCCCCATGAAGTTCTGATCTGTGTAAATAGAATAAACATTTTATTAACATATGGGATTGCTCTCCTATTGCTGCTGTAACACATTACCAAAAATTATTTTTAAAATGGCTTAAAACCACACAAATATATTATCACCTTATAGGTCAGGAGGTGAGAATTCCAAATGGGTCTCACCGGGCTAAAATCACGGTGTCAGCAGTGCTGGATTCTTTCCGGAGGCTCTAGGAGAGAATCATTTCCCTTGCCTTTTTCAGCTTTAAGAATCCACCTGTATGTTTTGGCTTGACGTCTTCTTCCTCCATATTCAAAGCCAGCAAAAGGTCAAGTTCTTCTCATGCTGCCATTCCTCTGCCTCTCTCTCTCTTTTGCCTCCCTTTTTCACTTGCAAGGAATCAAGAATAATTTTATCATCTCAGGTCAACTGATTAGCACCCTTAATTGCATCTGCAACTTAATTCCTCTTTCCATGTAAATTAACATGATCACAGTTCCTGGAAATTAAAGCAAGAGTGTCTTTGGGAGGCCATTGTTTTGTCTACTAAGGTCTTGTTGGTACTAAATTCAGTAAGATGATATCATTACTGGATGATTTGGGAGAAGATATTCTTTTTTTATAACTTTATTTTTCAAGTTTCTGTAAGGTTTGAACATTTTTATCATGTAATGCATTTTTATTAAGGAAATTTTAAAATTAATTTTTTTTTTGCATTGGCTGACTTCAAACGCCCAATTATGCATAAGAAAACTATTCTCTTTATGGATGTTAGCTCCCCATCTCTAACTATGACATGTGTGACAATAGATAGTAGCTGATTAAAGTTTTCTTATCGGATTTTCGTGAGTGAGTGAGCACTATGTTTACATATTCAGCTACCAGTGATAAATCAGATGAGGTATTAGCGTAGAAATGCATTAAAATGTACTTTTCACATTTAGGCTTTTAATTCAGGAAAATTTCATGTTGTATATGATGTTATATTAGTATCTAATACTATTATCTTTAGTATGGAATTCGAGTTATTCTTAATTTTAAAAAATTGCTTTTTTAGTTTTTAAACAGTAGAACTTTGCATAGTGATTTCTAATGTCACCTCTATAATATAATAACTATCCTGATCACCATGCATCAATTTCTGGGTTCTCAGTTCTGATCATAAATACTGCTTTTACCCCTGGGTAAATATACAATGATTTGTTTGCTCTGCTTTGCCACTAGTGTTGCTATAGCAATTCCTTCTTTTTTTTTCTGTAGAAAATACTGCCTTTGTTGTTCTTGAAATTTTACACATTTATATGGGTTGAATTTTACCCAAATTACATTAAAATTGTGTGTTTTGATTATTATTATTATTATTTTAAAATGTATATATGGAGAAGAGGGTGAAGGAGGTTGGAAGGAGACTTGACATTGGGAGGCGAACACACAATGCAATATATAGATGATGTATTATAGAGTTGTAAATTTGAAATCTATATAACTTTATTAATCAATGTCACCCATAAATGTGAGAAAGGAAGAAAGAAAGAAAGAAAGAAAAAGAGAGCCACAAAATTGTTCCATGGTTTGCACAGATGAGGAGAGAAAACAATATGATAAATTTGTCTTCAACTCTGCAGATATATCTATAAGCTTCTGTTGAATAGAAATTGCCTGGAATATACAATTGCTCTTATTATCATAATTGTCTCAGGTTGGAGATGCAAAATATAATTGAATAATTGCCTAGATGCAATTCTCTTCAGGAAGAAACTGCCTATGAAATTAAGATGAAAGCAAAAGCCTTATGAAAAGTTACATCATGTTAGAGTTTTCAATAACTATAGAAAACATGCTATATAAAAAGGAAACTAATTTTTGTATATTTCAAAGAAATATAAGTATGATCTCATGGTTCTACAGTTGATAGCTTTGGAGAGATCAGGTGTCTTCAAAGCAAAACTGACTGTCAGGTACGTTAAGGCAATGACTATGTTTTCCTAGTGCCAATCATAGTTCTCAAAGTCTGTATTTGGAATGAAGAAATAATTTAATTAATTAGTATCTTAACAAGAATGTGAAAAAAACATAAATAAGTCAGTGTAACTTCCCAGGTAGCCCCACTAAGTAATCAGCCTTTAACAAATATACACTGAATATAGAAATAAAGAGATCACTCTGATCATTGCTTCAAACATAGCAGAGTAATGTGAATGCCTTTAAGAAGTTTATAACCAAGAATATCATATCCTTTAAAAAAACTTATAGAAATAAAGATTATTCTTACAATGACAATCTGTGAAAAGGGAAGGGATTGTGAGAATAGAGACCAAAGTTTGCCACACTGCAATGCCAATGATAATGTACTTAACATGAGAAACTATAGAGAAACATGAATGAGTAAGCCAAGGTAATAATAAAATATTACCAAACTGAATGAACACATTTTCAAATAAAATTCACATTATAGTGTGATCAATATAGAATAGACTCCAAAAAGACCAACATAGAGCTGCTTATATAGTAGTGAGGAGAGTTACAGGATGATTTTTCAGGTGCTTTTTTTCAGTCAAATTGAGATACCCAAGAACAAAAGAAAACTTGTGTTTTTAAAAAATGTATAATAGAACACAAATTTCAAATTTCCTATGGAAATTGTATATAAAGTAAAGCCACAGAAAAGTAACCATGCAGTTGCTGGTGGAAGATAGCAGAAAAACAGAAGTTTTCCAATATAGTTAGAGTTACATAATTTTGATTTCACCTGAAGTGTCAAGTAATGAATTATGTCTCAGGGAATATTTTCAGAAAAACAAATCTTCAAAAAAGAAGTAACTTGAAAAAACTTTGTGAACTATAAAAAGTTCACAAAGAGAGAAAAACAACCTGAATCTTACCAACAGAGAATATTCTAAGAATACAAGGTTTTGTTCCCTCTTAAAGCAAATATTCTCAGAAGGATTTATACTTTAGCTATCAGAACTAAAATAGTGAAGTCAGCATTATTTATGTACCTATGAGCAGAGGTCATTGCAAAGAAGTAGAAACAGAATTATCATTAGATTTCTGAGAGGCATGTTTAACATATTTGGCTTATATCTGTAAGAAAAGATGTTGGAAATCTAAATGTGCAGGTAAAAAATGTAAATACATACATTCATATTTATATATGAATATATATAAATTCATATATAATTATATATAATTCAACAGAGAGATTAATAATGTCAAAGCAAGCACAAGGAGTATTTGATTTCATATTAAAGATACACATTAGGCTAAAAAATAAGAACAATAATGTTCAATTTATTTCGGCATAAGGGTATGTGAACTCAGTGGAGTCTATATTCCTCCTTTATCATAGGCATTTAATCTCATAATAATATATTTTACATGGCTAGACTGTTAAGGTCATATGATAGTGTCAGGAAATGCAGATGGCCAAGACTTTTCTTTTAAAGCTCATTCTTTAAATTTTACATTTTCTTTCAAATTATATAAGCTGCACCAAATCTATATGGCTCAAATCAACATTGGAAATCATACTATTAATGAAATTAATTGAATCAAAGAAATTTGTTCTTAGCAAGTACCTGAATTTTCAGTTTCCACATCTTAACATTTTCAATATCTTCACAAGAGGTATATGTTAAAGTATAAATCACTTTTAAAAACACATTTTACTTAACACTAGAAATTATGTTTCCACCTTTGCTTAAATATGAATAAAAGATGTATCCAAGTGTTCACAGCTATAGACATGATCTTACTACGTATTCTTCTTAACAGCAGTCAGCAGGAAACTATAAAAACTTCACATCTATTTGACTGTCTCTGAGCCATTTGCCAGAATTCTACACAAGAAGAATCTCAGAAAGATCACAGGAATTATGAGAAAACAAGGCAGGGGCTCCAGAATTTCAGAGCAACAATTTCTTGCTCATGTTATACTCAACTTTGTCATATTTATTTAAGTATTGTAGTCTTCCGCAGTGGGAAGATAATCCTAGGCAAAGTTAATCGGGTCAGTATGAGAATAGATTGTATCTATAATGTTATTGGTGCATATTTTTGGTTCTTATACTCAATAAAATATGATGTACAACATTTGAAATAAAACAAAATGGCTGAATGTTGTGTGTGATCAAAAACTATGGTGAATGTTTAACTTTAAAAATCTTATTATAGTAAAAGACACATTGCCATTAATCACCCTCAAAATACTCGTTCTCGTTTTGAACGCATTTATCCCATCATTCTTGCCACTTTCTGAAGCAGTTCTGGAAGTCCTCTTTCGTGTCTTTAGTTGTGCTGTCATGGCTGCCTCGATGTCCTGAATTGATTCAGAACATTTACCTGTCATGATCATTTTGACTTTGGGGAAGAGCCAGAATTCACACGGTGACAGATCCGGTGAATAAGGTGGATGAGGACACACCATCATGTTTTTATTTGACAGAAATTGCCGTAACCAGAAGCGATGTGTAACACGAAGTGTTGTCATGATGGAGGATGATTAACAGCACACTTTAAAACACACCTTCCCTCAACCGTAGCTCACACGTGACTGACTGCACTGAACAAGTTGAAACTTGTCACACGCTGTTACTAAGGTTCAGGTACCACTTCCCATATTGAAGTTCCCTGCCTTTCTGTTGGATGGCACTAAGCAGCAGCATACACTTTATTGTTTGATCATATCTCATAAAAGTAGCTCAAAGACGCCTCAAATAAATGATGTTTTTAAGAAACTTTGCAAGTGTAAAATATTTTTGTTTAAAGTTAGTTTGTGATTATCTAATTGTATTTTGGGAAGGAACAGGTGTTGAAGCTTATGTCAGTCTGCATATGGCAATTTTCCTCTACAGATGTTGGGGCTTTTTTGTAAGAGAAGAGCCAAGGTCATGTTAATGTTTAGCATTGTTGCAGCAAGTATATTTTGGCGCGTTATGTCATGAATCAAAAATAATGTTATGCTTGTCAAGATGACCCAGGCAGAAATATAGTTTTTATTCATTAAACAGATCTCTCCAAGTGGTATAAAATAATTGAGCTAAACATACTTAGATCATCTCTTTTCCTCTGATTCTTAAAAGTAAATGAAGCAAGGTGGGAAACTTCCTTTGACCCACATTCTCAGGGATGAACAATGAACCCTAGAAAAATGTGTACAACTTGGAAAGACAGAGATAATGGAGTTTGAGCAAAATGGACAGTAACTGCAAATGTATATGCAAAATCTCAGAATAAGATTTGCTGCACTGGCATGAAATCTGCTCTGTTAACCTGACATTCTGAGCCATACTCCCTTACTTCTACAGCTCTCCTAGGATTGGAGAGATGGAGCCATGAGCACACATGGTCCAGGGGAAGACCTAAAACTAAGTACCACAAGCCTTTCATTTCTAGGGTGTACGTACTGAAAGTCTTCTACCCACACAGCAGAATGGTGGAAATGTGGCTGTGGAAGAGGATCAGAGCCTTTACTTCTTTTCCAAATGCCTTGTGTTAAATAATCTTTAACCTATTTATCCCACAGGAGGATTGCAAATATCTGCTTATAAATTAAGGAAGTTAACACAAATAAATCATTCCAAATACCTGAGGATTTCCATGCCTCAGTTTTCATTGTTAACTTGGAATGAATTCATGAGATTAAAATTCATTTCAGGTAGTGCTTGAAAGTACATCTCTGAGATTTAACGGCATTCTTTAAATATTCTCTAAGTTTTGCTGTAGTCTCCTCTTAAAAAGGTAACACCTTAAATGCCCCCTAGAGGAATTTAATAGAAACTATCTCATAGCTTTTAATGACAATTCCATAACAACTCAATCTTTAATAAACATTGGTTGAGTTTTCACCATGAGAAAAATGCATTTTTGTTTCTGGGAATTCAGAGATAACTAAGGTATTTTGGTTCCATTATATAAATGTAGTTTCAATTTCCTCAAGATTACATATCTACTGATTGTACTGAAATCTGAATGTAGGTATTTCTGGTTTCAGAAAGCCATGTGCTTATATACTTTCACTTCCCAGCATAATCCCCAATTAGAGAGGCTTAACATCATGTGGGATGTTGGAGCAATTGTATAACAATAAAGAAATATATGCAAAACCAAATAGATAAAAGGAGAGTAAAATGAAAACAGCACAATAAGATAAATGATGCATAAAATATAAGTTCTCTGGCTTACTGGGAAGATTTAAGGTCATACTCTATTCTTAAAAGCTCTTTACATAATTTTAAAATTTGGTTTTATTTTTTTGTCAAACAATTAGTTCCTTCTTACAGGATATCATGTTTCTGATTTACAACTAATAAGATCACACAGAATGAGGAGAAATCCTGCTGATTAACTATTAGTGGTCAGAGCTTCTTAATTGCTGTGAAGAATGGGTACGGATGCAGGCCAGTATCCACCAGGGTGCTCCTGTGACAAATAAAATAAAATGATGTCTGTTAATGTGCTATGGGATTTGAACACATTTGGCCAGTTTAGAGATTTTCACACTCTTTAACATATTTATAGTTCTATACAAGTCTGCTAATTCATTAGGATTTACATTACCATATTTTAAGGAATTATAAAGCTACAATTTGGAAAAGAGTTTGATTTTGAGACCATGATAGACAAAGAGAAAAAGTATAGACTGAACTCTTCAGAAAAAGACTGACAAATGGAAGGATACTTGATTTTTAACCACTGTGGCATTGCAGGACACTGAGGAATTTCATTCTTCTCAGTAAAGGGTGCCAGGTCCAGTTAGATGTCCAAATGGACAAAGTGTGGGATGTTGGTAGTAGTACATTATCCTACCTCACCCCTTAAAAAATCAACTCTAGGGGAATGCCAATCCAAATGAGAAAATTAAACATAGAAAACCCTCTTGACTATGGGTTAAGGAAGAATTTTTTAATCAGCACTAAAAAAAAAAAAAGGAAGAAAAGGATAGAAAAAAAAAAAGAAAGCCTGAGAATGCCTTAATCAGTAAGAAAAGGGCTGTGAATTTGTGAATTTGGGCTACATGAAAGTTAAAGTTTTTTATTAAAACAGACAAAAATCTTTAGCAGTGTGAAAAGGCAAGTCAGAATGGTGACAATAGTAATGAAACAATAACTGGCAAAGTTCTTGTATCACGAATATATTGATAACAAGAGCTCTGCTAAGCTTCAGAAACGTGAACCTCCCTAAGGAATCTCAGGCCTGCTGGCTCTTAACGCAACTCCTGTCAGACTTGTTTGAAACCAGATTTCCAAGCATCTGTGATATGAAAATGGAACATGTCCAATCAATCACAAAGAATTGACAGTCCACCTTGTGAACGGAGACTTGCATTTAGAATCTTGCCTCATTTGGGATATGTGTTGTTTTTGCTCTAGCCCTTTCACTGTTTTTCCTCAGAGAAGCCCCCTGAACCTGCACATGAATAGCACAGTATGCCCTTAACAGACAATGATAAGTTCAACTTAATTTTAGAATCTTATTGGGGCATTGTTTTTCTTACATATTAACAATATAAAAATCTCCTAAAATAAATCAGAAAAAAAGTCAACTCAAAGTGGCCAAAAAAGCCTATGCAATTGACCAGTAAAAAATGAAAATTGGCTCAAATTCTGTAACGATCCAGGAAACACATATTAAAACAACACAGGGAGGCAAATTCTTACCTCTACCTCTTAGGACTTTTTTTTTGGCCTGGGCCTGATTATTAAATTGACATAAGACAGATCAACAGAAGAAAATGCACAAAATTTATTTAATGCAAGTTTTATGTGATTCAGGAGCCCCATAAGGAATGAAGACCTAAAGTAGTGGCAAAACCTAAATGCTCTTATACCAGATTTAATAAAGAGCGGCACTTGTGAAATAGTCACTAAACTCTGTGAGGACTGTAAAGGAAAATAGGAATTATTTTAACAAGGACTGTTTGTATAGAATTCTCTCCCTTCCCAGCTGGTGATGAGAATGTCACTTTTCTTCTGGTACAGGGAGGACATCCTCCACATGGGAATTTCATCTCTTGCTTTGAAGACAGAGAAGGAAGGTCAGACTGTTTTTCATGCACCTGCTGTTTTTCAAGTGCCTTTAACTCAAAATAGTCAATGTGCCAGAGTAGAATATTTTGGGATAACATGTTCTGAGCTCCTTCCTCAGCAAAATGAGGTAACTATACATCTGTTGGAATAAACCTAACAAAAAAAGAACTGAACTTAATGAGGTTTGGCAAAGATGTGTAACAATGGTAGTCCTTGTGTATTGCTGTGGGCAGAGGAGGTAACACTGGTACTTTGCAAAATTGATGACATTTACTAGGGATGAATATACACTTGCCCTACTACCAAACAAAACCCTTCTAAAGATATATCCAACAGGAGTAAGTATATACTTGGACCAAAGAAAAGAACAGCATAGCAATGTAATCTGTAGTAGCTCACATTGAAAGAAATTTGATAGGGCCGGCTGAGTGACTCAGTTGGTTAAGAGCTCACTCAAGAGTTTGAGCTCTGAGCAACAGTGGTTCAATTCCCGGCCTGAGCTGAGCAGCCCCTGAGCTGCCAACAGGTAGCAGGATGGCTCAGCTTAAAAAAAAAAAAAAGAAATTTGATAAGAAAATGGACAAATAGATTGTGACATAGTCTTTAAAAAAGTAACATTGTTCAGAAATTTAAATAAATGATGTATGTGGATAAAGAATAGCACCACTATAATGTTAACAACAACAACAATAAAAATCCAGACCAAAAAATACTGGTTTCATTTATATAAAGTTAAAAACAAAACAAAAACCATACAAATCTTTGGGGATAGAGGGGAGAATATGGTAATCTTTGGTGAGGTGTAATACCTGGGGAGGTTGAGGAAGACTTCTGTGGTGATGGTAATGTTACATTTCTTATTTTCAGTAGTGATTGTGTCGAAGTCTTGAGTTTCTAAGAATTCATTAACATATAAGTTTAGGAAAACATCTTTCTGTCTGTATGCAATATTCAGTTTAAAAATTCTTAAGAGAAAAAAAGGAAAATTGTAGGAGGAATGTGGCATAGATTTTTCCCTGCCCTTCCATTCACTACTCCTCCTCTGGAATAATACACCAATAAAGAACATGCTGGTTCTGCCTGGAGGGTTCCTTTCAAATGTAAATTCTGAAATCTGATGAAATGAACTTCTACTAGCTGTGTTGAAGACTGATGATAGTTCAACTCCCAGACAAGCCTGACTGATAGAGTGTGTGGATTCACTTAATAACAGAAATAATAGCTAACATTTGTTGATTACCAGACATAGTTCTAATAGATTTACATCTATTTTCTCATTTAAAATGAGCAATGATGCACCCCTTGCTTATGGGCAGTCAACCTTTTTAGAGCTTCCACATTTTTCGAAAACGTCAATGTGTTTGCAGTTGCAGGGTGAATGTTACTCAGTCTTTACAAAATGTAGGAAATTGCTCCTTGCAGCTGGAGCGATCTAGGAGTAGAAACACCTCTCCATTCACACACCCCACTGCCTCGCTCCAGATATTTCATCAACTGAGCAGATTGTAATTGGTTGTCAAGTGTTTGCCCCTGACTTACAAATACAGAAACGAAGGACTTCAACTGATTTCTATTTTCCTGCTACCTAAAATAAACCAATATTCTTCTAGATGCCAATATTGAGGGAATTCATCACCTTGAATAAGGAAAAAAAAAAGGGACAATTTTTTAAAGGTAGATTTAGCAAAAATCCCCCAAAACTCTCTCTTGTTGAAATTAAAAACTGAGAAAGCCAAAAAGACAAAAGTGACAACTTTCCTGGAGACATAATGAGGGGAATAGAAAAACTTTCTGAACTATAAATTTAGTATCATAAAAACACAATCTTTATATTTGAAACTGACAACATATCAACAGGGAAGAGAGTCATCAACACTGAAGTTGTACAAGACCAAGTGGAATGTTTCATACATTAAGTTTATAAAAATATTGATGGCAAACATGAGTGACGGTGTAAGAGACTGGGAAGACAAATAAAGGTAGCCTATGTTAAAGAAAGGAAATTCTGGCACTTGTTAAAATGGTCAAGAACTATTGAGTACTATTGAGACAGGTGTCAGGACTCACCTTAGAGAAAGATCGGACTCAACTCTGAATACAGAAAGGGACAAGTGGGGATTTATAGCCAAAACAGAATTGGGGGTGAGGGGACGGAAAATTATCAACTGACATCAAGTGTAGGGTGATTCTTGCCAAACATGCTTAAATGGATTCTTGCTGAAGACAGGCCAGGACGACTAGTTATCAAGGATGGGAGATTCTCACTAAACTGACTTAACAGGATCCTTGCTGCAACAGGCAATGCGAGCCCAGCGAAGAAGGGATCTAAGGTCTAGACCTAGCTCAGAAGAGGACTCAGAGGATTCATATTAAAAGAGTCTTTGTCACCTATAATATGAAAAATGGACCATTTCAAAATGAAAGAAAAATATATCTTGGAAAAGAAATCAAACTTAATAAATGAAAACAAATAAAATTAATATCACAAAGGTGAAGAAAAGCTTGTTTATTCCACAGTGAATATTTTAATTTGATTCAAATGATATTTCACTTTATAAGAATTATTTTAAAGTTTTATGTTGGATATGTTTTGTTGTTACTATTATTTTAAAAGTTAATTTATGCATATAGATAATAAATAAAAATTAACCACTTTCCACCCTAGATTTCCATGATGATTCCCAGAAGCAACCTTGTTGACTATTCTTGGTTATCTTTCCAGAAATATTTTTCCAGTTTTTGAGATATAATGACGTATAACATTGTGTAATTTTAAGAAATACATGTTGATTTGATAAACTTACATATTGCAAAAGGATTACTGCCATAAACCTCCATTATGTCACATAATTACCATTTCTTTTTTGTGGTGAGAACATTTAATCAATCTTAGCATCTTTCAAGTATATAATACAGCATAATTAAATATAACAACCACTCTGTACATTAGTACCCCAGAACTTACTCATCCTCTAACTGGAAGTTCGTACTCTTTGACAATATGTCCACATTTTCCCCCATCCCCAACCCCCTGGTAACTATCATTTTACTCTCTATTTCTATAAGTTTGGCTATTTTAGATTTCACATATAAGTGATACCATACAGTATTTGTCTTTCTCTGACTTATTTCACTTAACACAATGCCCTCAACATCCAACCATGTTGTTACAAATGACAGGATTTCCAGCTTTCTCATGGCTGAATAATATTCGTGTGTGTGTGTGTGTGTGTGTGTGTGTGTGTGTGTACGTCACATCTTCTTTATCCATTCATCCATTGACAGACATTTAGATTGTTTCCTTAGCTTGGCTATTGTTAATAATGCTGTGATAAACATGGGAATGCAGGCATTTTTAACTTTTTGAGGAACTTCCACAAAATTCCCAGGTAGGAATTTATTTCCCACCAACAGTGCACAAGGGCTCCCTTTCCTCTGCGTTCTTGACAACACTTGTTATCTCTTGTCTTTGACGATAACCATTCTAACAGGTGTGTGGTAATAGCTCACTGTGGTTTACATTTTCATTTATCTGATGGTTAGTGACTTGGGCATCTTTTTATGTACTTATTGACTACTTGTAAGTCTTTTTTGAAAAAAATTGATTTGGTTCTTCTGCCCATTTTTTAATTGGAGTGCTCAGTTTTTTATTAATAAGTTATATGTATTCTTTATATATTTTGGATATTAACTGGTATGATTTTTTTTTTTACAAAAAACAACATAGTGAAAAGGCATCTTATGGAATGGGAAAAGATATCTAGAAACCATCTACCTGATAAGGAGTTAATATCCAAAATAGACAAGACTCTCCTACAACTCAGTATAAAAAAAAACAAAATAAATTTTAAAATGAGCAAGTGACTTAAACAGACATTGCACTAAAGAAGACATATAAATGACTACCAGGTATATGAAAGAGTGTTCAACATCACCAATCATCAGAAAAATGCAAATGAAAATCAAAACCACAAAGAGATATTGTGTCATTGCTAATAGTGTGTCTGTTATTATAAAACAAAAGATAACAAGTGTTAACAAGAACATGGAGATACTGGAACACTTATTCATTGTTGGTGGACATTAAATTGGTGTACCCATTGTGGAATACAATACGGAGGTTCTCCTAAAACATTTTTAAAAATAGAACTACCATGTAATCCAGCAATCCTATGTTTGTGTATTTATCCAGAAGAATGAAATCATGAAGAGATATATGCACTCCCATATTCACTGCAGCATTATTCATAATAACCAAGATATAGAAACAACACAAGTGCTCACTGACAAATAAATAAAAAAATGTGGTATATACATACAATGAAATATTATTCAGGCTCTAAAAAGAAGGACACCTATCATTTTGACATAGATGAACCTAAAGGACATTATATTAAGTGATATAAGCCAGTCACAGTAGGACAAATACTGCATGATTCCACTTCTGTGAGGTATCCAAAATAGTCAAACTCACAGAAGCACAGAACAGAATGGTGGTTCTCAGGGGCAAAGGAAGGGAGGCAATAAGGGATTGTTGCTCAACGAGTATAAAGTTTCAACTATGTAAAATGAGTAAATTCTAGAAATTTATCCTGCTCTACAACAGAGTACCTTTATAATATGGTACTGTGTATGTTAAAATATGTAAAGAGGATAGATTTCATATTGTGTGAAAACAAACATACACATACACACGAAAGAACACAGGGAAATTTTTGACAGTTATGGATATGATTACTACCTTGATTTTGGTGATAGTATACAGGTGTATGCATATGTACAAACTCATCAAAATGTATATAATAAATATGTATAATTTTTTATATATCAATTATACCTCAGTAAAGCTTAAGATATATTTTTTCATGAAAAACCCCTTAATTTCAAGGATAAAGAAAAAAATAATACAAGCTACCAGAAAGAAAGTACAGTTTACTTATGGGGCAAAGATAACGATATGATGTTCAGGTCTTTCATGTGCAACAGGAAGCCAACAGAAGAGCAGCATCTGAGGTCCATGGAGAAAAAACTACCCCTAGGAACCTTCTGCCCAACCACATAACACTTGTGTTGTGCTGTCTTCTTTTAGAGAAAAAAAAAAAAGACCTAAAAAAAAATGTTCCTACTTTGCAAAAGGCACTAGAGGATATCTATGAACGATAACTGAAGGAGAAAAAAAACTTGTAGCAGTGTATCTGATCAAATGACAATTTAATCAGACCAACCGTTTCAGAAAAGAATAGGAAAAAAAATTGATATACTGGCATGTTTATTAAAAGATGAAATGGATTGTGATGTGCCTTGAAACTTGTGTGAAATTTTTGTATAAGAATTATTAAAATAAAAGTGATATAATTATAATAACAATGATGTTAGTACTCTCAGCTAACTCATGAAAAGTCAGGACTCAGTGGGAGTGTTTTCAGTACAGGCATTCTAAATTTTTTTCCGATGATGGTGTATGCATATAACATTTTGAGTAAGACTATATTTAATTTTGTGTGAATCATAGTTTTATATATAAATAGAAAAAACTAAGTATGTGAGGTGATGAATGTTAACTAAATTTATTGTGGTGATCATTTCACAATATACATATATCAAATCATTATGTTGTACACTTTAATGTTTTATGTCAATTATATCACAATAAAATTTGAAAAATAAAGGTTATAAAAGATAAAAAGATACATTTTTATGTTTAATAGGGATAAAACAGTAACCACCAGTGAAATAAAACATATAGTAGAATATCAAAATAAATAAGAGAGCACTGTGATAAAGAGAGCACACTAGAGACACTTAACTAAGCGGGCTAAAATAAAGAAAGGAAGAGTTGCAGTAAGAAAACAACTAAGCTGAATAGTTTGGGGTAATGGTTTCGTGCTACTGAGTTTTAATTGCAATGTTGTTTTCTTTATGGCAAACTCTATATAAAATTGTTCTCTTGTGCTTTGACCTACACAATTTTGTGATTCTTGTAAGGAACTGAAGTTGATAGTGTAAGAGACATCGTGGGCTATATATATATTACCTGAGATTCAACAATTTTTCAGTGGTGTTTATTTGGGGAAAAACACTGCTTATGAGCAGTGATATTAAATATATATTTTTTAAAAGTTCTAACGGTTAGTATTGTCTGGTTTCTGATAATGAGAGGTCAAGAGTCAGACCACTAGTGGTTAAACTCTGATTTAGTCACTTACTAGCTGTGTGATATTGGATATGTGTCGGTCAACGTGTAGTTTAGTTTCTTCATCTGTATAACGGGGATAGCGGTGTGTGTTTCTAACTGAGTGGATGAGGTAGAACAATTGTTGCCTCTGAAGCATTTGAACAAACAATGTCTGCCACACAGTTAGTGCTGCTGCAGCAGTCCTTTACCTTTGCCTGAGTCCCACATCAAGCATGGACCCTGGCCTCTCCCTGCCTTTTCCAAATCTGTGAAAAACTCCTCTGCTGAACAACAGGTGCACTGCAAAAGTGTGGGAGGCAGGAACTCCAGAAGGAACCATTAAGCAATGGAGCATCTGGACGGTAGATAAATTCTCCAGGCTACTTGTTCTCTCATAAAACAAGTCTAGTGTACATTCCACACAGTTAACCAGATGGTCTGCAGCAAGGAGATCAGATCTTTTCCACAGTGATGACCAGCTTAACAAACTCTTTATTTTACTTGTATCCTTTCTCTGTCTCACTTTCACTACTCTCTTCTTTCTGCTTCCTGGAGCCACCATCCAAGTAAACTTGCTGCTCCCAAATCCTTGATTTAGATAAGTTTTACATTTCCTTCCATCACTGTTTGCTAGAAGAAAATGTTCACAATTGATTACACTGAGATATGATATTCTTTAAAGCTTTCAGTTAGGCAACAAAGCTGACAAGCACAACAATTAATACACATAGGATAATTAATTTATAGTATGCAATGTAACTCAGAATCTAGACTTCCTTATTATTTTAATATTGAATATTAAGCAAGCTCAGAGAGGTCATGGGACTGTCTCAATTACATATATAGTTCGGATGGAAGGGGGCTGTTTCATTAAAATTAGCAACACACATTGACACTGAACTTCAGCAAAAGGAACAGAGGGAAGAATCTGTGGACATAATCTCAAAACAACAAATATGCCGATATAATTCCATAATGAAAGCTAAGACTTCATGTCATCAGGGCTATTTTTGTTTTTAAACTTTCAGAGAAAATAACCCCTTGGCCACAAAATCTCATGCTTTTAAAAATCTAACTTTAAAACAATTTTAGATTTGGAAACCGTGAAAAAGACACCCTTTCTCAATGCTATGGAATTCATAGCTGCAGCTATACGATAACCCTAATTATAATAACTAGAGTAAGTCAGAAGATGCTCACATCTTTGCAGTCTGCTGGATAAGATTCCCAGTAGCTAAGAAAAATTATCTTCTGACTCAAAATTGATGCAATGTTTCACTGCCCTTAAAATTTGTGTTCTGCCTATTTATCCCTCCCTTATCCCGAATGCTTTTGAGAGGTGCTATGTGGCAGTATATATTACAAGTATATAAAATACTGTACAAAGTATTTTATATACTAGTAATCAGATTATGTTTTTTTCTCATTAAACTTTGTTTTAATGGGTCTCAAAATTCTGTGACAGATTTTTGGTCAAGTTGTTTTCATTAAAAAGTACTGATTTTAAAAATCTAATAAGTTAAAAACTGCCACACAAAAATAACAAATGGTCCATGAAACATTCTTTCTTTCCAAAGGCTTTACAATGCATTGTAGTTAACCAGTTTTTTACTATTAAACTTAAATGGCCAATTGAGACAAATAGTTCTGAGACCGTTCTTCCACCACTGATTATGACTGGGGTGGCAGGTATTGGGGATAATGTTCATTTAGCCTTCTGAGCTTTCAGGGCACACTTGGTGACCTTGCCAGCTCCAGCTGCCTTCTTGTCCACTGCTTTGATGACACCCACAGCGACTGCCTGACTCATGTCATGAACAGCAAACTGGCCCAGAGGAGGGTAGTCAGAGAAGCTCTCAACACACATGGGCTTGCCAGGAACGATGTCAACAATGGCAGCACCACCAGATTTCAAAAACTTGGGGCCATCTTCCAGCTTTTTCCCTGAACGGCAATCAATCTTCTCCTTCAGCTCAGCAAATTTGCAAGCAATGTGAGCTACGTGACAATCAAGCACAGGTGTGTATCTGGCACTGATTTGGCCTAGATGGTTCAGGATAATCACCTGAGCCATGAAGCCAGCTGCTTACACTGGTGGGTCATTTTTGCTGTCACTAGCCACATTGCCACAACGAACATCTTTGACACATTCTTGACATTGAAGACCACATTGTCCCCAGGAAGAACTTCACTCAATGCTTCATGGTGCATTTCAACAGGCTTAACTTCAGTTGTAACATTGACTGGAGCAAAGGCGACCACCATGCTGGGTTTGAGAACACCAGTCTCCACTCAGCCCACAGCGACAGTACCAATACCACCAATTTTTTAGACTTCCTTGAGGGGAAGATGCAAAGGTTTGTCAGTTAGACGAGCTGGTGACAGGATGCAACCCAGAGCTTCAAGCAGTGTGGTTCCCCTGGCATTGCAATCATTACAGGTGACTTTCCATCCCTTGAACCAAAGCATTTTAGCACTTGGCTCCAGCATGTAGTCACCATTCCAATCAGAAATTGGCACAAATGCTACTGTGTCAGGGTTGTAGCCAATTTTCTTAATGTAGGTGATGACATTCTTGATGATTTCCTCGTATCTCTTCTGGCTGTAAGACGACTCAGTAGAATCCATTTTATTAACACCAATAATTAGTTGTTTCACACCCTGTGTGTAAGCCGGAAAGGCATTCTTGGAGATACCTGCTTCAAATTCACCAACACTAGCAGCAACAATCAGGCCAGCACAGTCAGCCTGAGATGTGCCCACAATCATGTTTTTGATAAAGTCTCTGTGTCCTGGGGCATGAACAATGGTCACATAGTACTTGCTGATCTCGAATTTCCACAGGGAGATATCAATGATGATGCCACGCTCACGTTCACCTTTCAGTTTATCTAAGACCTGGACATACTTGAAGGAGCCCTTTCCCATCGCAGCAGCCCACTTCTCAAATTTTTCAATTTTTGTTGATACCACCACATTTGTAGATCTGATGACCAGTAGTGGTAGACTTGCTGGAATCTACGTGTCCAATGACAATGATGTTGATGTGTGTCTTTTCCCTTCCCATTTTGGGTTAGACTTAGTGGTGGTTTTTACTATATCTGTGTTCTGGCAACAAACCCATTGCACAAAAGACTTATTAGATATATTTTTAAATTATTTTGAGGAAGCAGGTGCTAGAGAAGGAGATATACCTTAACTCACAAAGTCAGAATTATATCCCAAATCTTTCTGATTCCAGGGAACATGTTATTCTAAACATGAAACTCTGCTATCCCCCAGAAAGTAGGCCTTACCAAGTAGAACCAATTTAGTTAGATATGTCATTTTAAACATTCACTTTATAATGAGCTATATGGAGACAAAAATCAACATTCATTCACTCATTTATTCATTTGTTTATTTATTTACTTACATTTTACTTTTTTTCAACAGTATTTTTAGGTTCACAACAAAATTGAGTGGAAGGTACAGAGAGTTCCCATATACCCATGACCCACACATGTATTGACTCTCTCATTATAAACATCCCTCATCAGAGTGATGCGTTTGTTATAACTGAGGAACCTATATTGACAGATCTTCACCACCTAAAGTCCACAAGTTACGTTACTGTTTCCTCTTGGTGTATATTCTGCACATTTGGAAAAATTTATTATGACATATGTTTACATTATAATAATTTACAGAATAGTTTCATTGCCCTTAAAATCTGTGCTCTACCTATCCATCTCTCCCTTCTTCCTAACCCCCAGAAAACACTGATCTTACTATTGTCTTCATAGCCCTTTCCAGAATGTCATATAGCTGGAATCATATAGTATGGAGCATTTTCAGGTTGGCTTTTCTTTCACTTAGTGATATGCATTTAAGATTTCTCCATGTACTTTCTTGGCTTGATAACTCATTTCTTTTTAGTGCTGAATAATATTCCACTGTCTGGATGTACTGCAGTTTATTATCTATTTACCTCTGAAGGGCATCTTGGTTCCTTTCAAACTTCAGCAATTATAAATCAAGTTGCTGCTAACATCCATGTGCAGGTTTTTGTGTGAACTTGAGTTTTCAACTCCTGAAAAGACAGGAAGTGCAACTGATGGATTGTATGATAAGTACAGTTTATAAGAAGCTGCCAAACTGTTTTTCAAGGTCGCTGTACCATTTTACATTCCCTCACTAATGGTTGAGTGTTTTTGTCTCTCCACATTCTCATAAGCATTTGGTGTTGTCAGTGTTCCAAATTTTGGCCATTCTAATAAATGTGTATCGATATCTCATTGTTTTAATTAATTAACAATTCCCTAATTACACATGCTGGTGAGCATCTTTTTGTATACTTAGCCAACTGTAAGTTTTCTTTTGGGAGGTATTTGTAAAGATATTTTGACCATTTTTTAAATTAGGTTGTTTGTTGACTTATTGTTGAGCTTTAAGAATTCTTTGTATGTTTTGGGTAACTGTTTTTTATCAGATATGTCTTTTGCAAACACTTCTGCCAGTCTGTGGCTTGTTTTTTCATTATCTTTATAGTAAGTTTGGCAAATCAGAAGTTTTAAAAATACATTCCAGATTTTAAATTCATTCTTTCATACACTGTGCCTTTTGATGCTGTATCTACAACATTGCCAAACCCAAACTCATCTAGATTTTCTATGTTATCTAAGAGCTTTAAAATTTTACATATAGGTCAATTATTTACTTTCAGTTAAGTTATCTGAAGGATGTAAGATCTATGTCTAGATTCATTTTTTTGCACGAATGTCCAGTTGTTCCAGAATAATTTGTTAAAAAGATTATATTTTCTTCATCGTATTCCCTTTGTTCCTTTGTCAAAGATGAGTTGACTATATTTGTGTGGGTCTATTTCTGGGCTGTTATGTTCCATTGCTCTATGTGTCTATCCTTTTGACAAACCATAGTGTCTTAAGTATTGTAGTTTTATAAGTCTTTAAATCAATAGTGTCACTCCTCCAACTTTATTCTTTTAATATTGTGTTGGCTTTTGCTTCTCTGTGTAAATTTTTTATGTAAGATTACACCCCCCCTGCCCCCTTCCCCACCCCCCACACACAGCTTCTTTCAGGATTTTTGTCTCTATCATTGATATTCTATAGTTTGAAAATAATATGTCTAGGTGTAGTTTTTTGGCATTTATCCTGTTAGTATTCTTGAGCTTCCTAATAATTTCTTATCAGCAAAGTTTTCCTACGTAATTTATAATAATGTTACCTGGAGCTTTGCATACTTAAATCATAATCTATGATTTTTTATCTATATTTAATTCATGTTTGTTTTATACACACTTTGTTTCTATTGATAGTTTTTGTATTTCTGTCTTTTGATTTTAAAATAAAATAATTTGAGACACTGCATATAATTTAGACCAAAACACAACAAAATCTCAGATGTCACATATTTCTAATTTGTTTTTATGTTTCTTTTTTTGAGATGGCATTTCTCTGAAAATATCTTGGTAATTGTTCATGTCATGTTCGATTTCCTTTTTGAGCTTAAAGATAAACAGTGATTTACTAGGGATATGTGTTTCAGGCCTAAGAAAATGAATATACTGAAACATGTTGACACAAAAGATAAATTCTCCTCTGCCAGCATTTCTGTCCAGTCTCTAATCTTGCTTTATAATTAATTAGCTGTCAGATCTGCTAAACTTCCATGAAGAGACTACACAGATGTCAAGGCAAAATGTTCCTGAAATTAAGATCTGAGCTGGGAATGTTCTTTATCCTGACCTTACAATTCTCTTTATTGATTTTCCTATCATTTTCACCTATTGAGAACAGAAAGAAATGGAAATTGTGCTGTATTTGTTTCTAAGAAGGAATTGCCATGTAAAAATTGAAGAAATGGTTTGTTTATCTTTAAAATTCTGTGTGTATAATATATATAAAATATACATAAACATATATATGCCTTTACATAGCTCAGCACTGAAATGTTTAAGTTACAACATGCATGTAAGATGATAAATTATACAGTTTAGATATTTAATATTTAAAATGGATTTGTAAAATGAAGACACAAAATTTAATTGGAATAAATGATTGAAACAATATATTTTTGCTTTCTCTCACTCTAAATTACATTAATGTATTTTATATTATTTTTTATTTGTTAAAAATTTATTGATTTTATTTGTAAAGAAGTCAATTTAAATATTGACATTCCTTATGCAAGTTCCAATGCATATATTGGAGTCATTTGAAAATAAAATATCGTCATTACATTGTAATATAATTAGATAAATAAGAATTTATTAACTCTATGAAAATTTAATATTAAATGGAGAATATGTAATATATTTGATCATGTATTCACGTCTATAAATTTATATTTATTTTTGGCATCTTATAATTACAAATTCTAATTTTCCTAATGAACACTATATAATTAGAATATCCTGATGGCATTAAAAGCTCCATGTAAATATTTCAATTGAATATAATTCCACTGTATTAATTACAGTACACAGGTGTGATATTATTAAGATAAAAACAGCACAATAGCTAATTATTCAATATTTATAGGGACAATCCAGTGTAAAGCACAGTGTTAACTGAGGTTTTACATAAATATTTGTACACTAAATATTGAAAATGGTTTCCCAAAATACAGTTGCTAGGCATACATCTTGGTTAATGGAGAAGTCTTCATTACCAGAAGTGCATAAAATTACCCGAAGAAGTGTATAAAGCTGAGTTCTGGCTCCTTTACAACCTGCTCTCTGAGTTGGGGCTTCCGGTTCCAGAATCACACTGCCTCTCATCTGAGGACAGGACGTCCAGGTGCATGTGTATCACGAGCATCTGTCGCGACTCCAGGTAGCAAATGTGGAGAAGTAGAGCCAGGCCCCGCTTGACCAGGGGCACCAGGTAGAGGCAAGGGTAGGCCCACCAGGCATGGGCTCAGGCTCGCTCAGCTGCTGTCAGTCCAAGAGGCAGCCCACGGGGCTGCCCCATCACCACATGCTGCCACAGCAGGCCAAGCAGGCTGGTCTCAGCTGCCATTCCTCCTGAGAGCATCTTGGCACGTGGAGACCCAGGGCTAGTCACTGGCCTTGGTGTGTGTCCTGCTGTGACCCTCACTGAACTCCCGAGTGGACTAGAAGGACAGTGGCCTGAACTCCACTTGCCAGGCGGGACTGGATTTCTCCTGCGGTATTAAGTCCAGAGGCTCAGAATGGGACCTGGCTTGATTCCATACCTTTCATTGACTGTCTCCTGCCATCATTCAGGGCTCTACTTCCATACTAGTGTTTCCTTCACTTACATAACAAACTACTCACTCAAAACCAGGAGAGAGTATACTTCTAGTATACTATGTATCTTAAGGGTAGTTTTTCTTTATTGTATCAATAATTAGGCAACCTGATGGACATCTATTGGGTTGTCAGAAAAGTCATGATATATTTTGTCTATGTTTTTCAAAGATCATGTATTTATATAAAGAACAAAGATCAATCAATGATATAATGCCTGTTTTGTACAGTAACCTTTTGTCACCTTTCAGTTAGCTTCACAATTCCTCATTCATAGAAGGACCTGTCTTTATTTGCGAAAAACTGAACAAGATGCTGATGTACAGCTTCATCTGAATTGAACATTATACAATGCAAGGAGTTTTGAAGAAAGCAAAACAAGTGGAAGTCTGATGGCACAAGTTCAGGCGAGTATGGTGGGAATGGCAACATGTTCCATCCAAGCTCCAATAATTTTTGCGGGTGATCAAACTTGTGTGTGGTCTCGCATTGTCATGATGGAACACAACTCCCCTACAATTAACAAGCTCTGGACGTTTCTGGATGATGGATTCATTCCAAGTGTCGAATTGCTGACAGTACACATCTGAATTTACTGTTTCATTCCTTGGTAGGAGCTTGAAAAACAACGACACCTTGAAAATCCCACCAGACTGAGAGCATAACCTTCCTCTGATGAACGTCTGCTTTCGATGTTGTTTGAGGCAAATCATCACATCGGAACCAAGACCATTGGCACACCTCATTGTTGTAAACAATCCACTTCTCATCACCAGTTACTAGTTGCTTCAAAAAAGGATCGTTTTCCTCATGTTTAATGAATATATTGCAGATGTTTATATGCGCCATCAAATGAACTTCTTTGAGTTCATGTGGAACCCAAATATCGACCTTGCTTACGTATCCCAGCTTCTTCAGGTGGTGGTGAACGCTTGAATGATGAATGTTCAATGTTTCTGCAATCTCTCATGTCCTGTAATGTGGGTTTGACTCAATAAATGCCTTTATTTTGTCATCATCAACCTCTTTGGGCCTCCCTGACTGAGGAGCATTGTTGAGATCAAAATCCCCAGCACAGAAATTCGTGAACCATCATTAGCACTGACATTCTTGTAGAGCATTGTCACTGTAAACTTTATGCAACTTTTCACAAGCTTGATAAGCATTCCTCCCTTTATGGAAGTAAAACAGTAAAATGTGGCAAAAATGCACAGTTTGGTCTTCCATCTTCAACTTGTAAAATCTCCAAAACTCAACCAAATCACTCAATTTTTTTTTAGAATGAAGCTATAACTGTCATCTGTCAAATGACATAGCAATGACATAAATGCAGATGATTCTAGTACTTCCAAAATGAATTAGTGCCATCTGTCTCAAGCATGCGTCATGACTTTCCCCACAACCCAATAGTATATTTGCTATTCTGCTATTAAAATACTAATCAAGTGATAAATTGATCACACCCTATTAAAAGTTTAACACTGGTTGGAAGTTCAGTTTTCAATCTTGACTTTAATTTCAGTTCTAATTTATCATAGGAATAATTCTATCTATAAATGAGATCTTTATTAGGTGCTAATAGGGGAAAAACAAGAGATGTAAAGTTTTGTTCTTGTTAATAATTTAATGATAAATTTAATAAGTTGTCATATATATATATATATTAAATAAACCAGTTCCACTAAATTTCAAACTGTTACTCTACTCATTAGCATTGTAATTGTTCTGCAATAATTATATTTATGCTTTACATTTAGATAATTTTTAATATGCTTGTAATGATTATACAGTCTTCAAAGTAAAGCAGGTGCTTCTTTGTATCTGTTACTTTTACTTTTATGTTAGCTTTATATGTGCACATTAACTAATGTCACCTCAATTGTTGTTTAATACCTTATTACACTGGACCAAAAGTGAAAAGTCTATTAAATTCATATGATTATAGAGACACCCTTTTCTCATTCTAAAGGGAATATTAAATATGTTTGTCTTTTGTTTTATCACTTAATGGATTTTTATTAATGTGTATCTTTATAAGGTTTTAAAAATAAGGTATGAAATTGCATCACTGAAATTCCACTTCAGCATCATTACTTTTGCAAATAGTGTGAAACACTGTCAAATATTCATATTTCATAAAATAGCTATATAAATCCAATATACTATGCAGATATGGTATACAGAGTACTAATATAATACAAAGTAAAAACAAAGAGGTTTGTTCTGATTAATAATTTAAAAAATAAATGCTCTAAAATTTTAATGAAAATATTGTGTTTACAATGGACAATATAAAGTACACTGCCTCTAAAATGACTTACAGTGCATAAACCTGTTTTCACTTTTATTAAACAGTAAAAATGAATTAATGAAATCATGTGTACATTTTGTTTGGGAATTTTGTGTTCTATACTTAGGTTACAGTTAGTAAACAAATCTTTCTTCCCCTCAAAAAGATTTGATTTATAGGAAATCCTTTTATAAGCAAAGGTTTGATTAAGGTACAAATAAAATAATTCTTTCTGAAACAGAGATAAAAAACACTGGTATGTTCATCAACACATACTCTTCACTTTGGTTTCAGTGATTGTGCACCACTGAAATACTAAACTCTCCAATGGATTTACCATTAAAGTCAAGTGTAGGAGAAAATGAAACAGCAAGAGTGACTATCATTGTTTGATTATATATCCCAGTTCATCAAACATTTAGCTCTGTAATATAATATTTTGTCTTTACTATACATGCTGAGTATAAAGTATTTATGGATTTTTCTCTCCTTTTTTCATAATCTTAAAACCCCTTAAACTCAATTGTTAATTTCATTCATTGTTTTGCTTTTTAATAAATTAACTTGTTACATTTTTTTACTGCTCCAACAACTTAATTAAACTTAATTATCTTAAAATTAAATTTATGTTATTTCATAAAAAATAATGCTATTATTTAGCACAAATATTTTATGAATTCACTATTAGGTGATGACAAATGATGCACTTAAAAGTTCTAAATTAAAGCAGTTAAAATTTCAGGTTGGGGATATGACTTTCAAGGTTACCAGCTAAGTTTAGAAAAAGGAGGCTATATGTAGGGTTGTGATAATTTCTAAAATATATTTGAATCTTCTATTAAAGATCACATTTAATTTTCTATATTCTCTCTATATATTTAAAGATAATAAGTGAAGCATTATAAGAATAATAGTTGGATGGGTCACCAAGCATTTAAAATATGCCTCATCCAGAAAGTAACCTGAAAAATTGTGAACTAAACAATAATTATTTTTTTAAAAGCAAGGTATAAATAATATTGTCAAAAGATGCCTGAGATTCCAGCTAAAGTTTATTGAAATTCCAGATTTGAAACAGCTTTATTGAGGCATAATTGACATAAACATTGCATATATTTAAGCTGTACAATTTGACGTTTTGATGTGCATACATTGTAAAATGATCACATAATCAAGTTAATTAACATATCCACATCGTTTTTATTTTAGTTTCCTTTTTTTCATTTTGTAGTGAAAAAATGAATTTAAGATCTACCCTCTATGCAATTATAAGTATACAATACAGTGTTTTAACCTATAGGCACCTTGCTGTACATTAGATCTCAAGAATTTATACATCTGATATAACTGATTTTTGTATTCTTTGATGAACATCAGCCCATTTTCTCCTTCCTCCAGGCTCTGGCAACCACCATTCTATTCTCTGATTCTATAAATTTTTTACTATAATAGTTTAGATTCCACAGATAGGTGAAATAATGTGATATTTTTCTTTCTAATTTTGACTTATTTCACTTAATATAATGTCCTGCAAGTTCATCAATGCTGTTGCAAATGACATTCCCTTCTTTTTTAGAGCTAAATAATATTCCATATTATTATAATAAATTTATATAATATTTATTATATATAAGATATGATATATGCAGTATTATATATAGTATATGAATGCATATGATATAGTAATTTAATGTCTATATAATAAATTTACTATATATAATATTCTATATATAGATCACATTTTCTTTATCCATTCATGGACATTTTGGTTATTTCCATAACCTGATTATTGTGAACAAGGATACAGTGAACATGAGAGTACAGATATTTTATTAAGATTCTGATTTTAATTCTTTTGCATATATACCTAGCAGTGGGATGGCTGGATCATATGGTATTTGTATATTTAAGTTTTTAAAGAAACTCTATAATAACTACACCACTTACCATTCCCAGCAACAGTATATATATATATATAAGAGCTCCAATTTCTCCACATCCTTGCCAACACTTACCTTTTTCTGTTTGTTTCCTTTTGTAATAGCCATCCTAACAGTTGTAAGGTGATATCTCACTGTGGTTTTGATTTGTACTTTCCTGATGATTAGTGATATTGAGCATCTTTTCATGTACCTACTGGCCATTTGTAAGTCTTCTCTGGAGAAAGAGTCTATTCAAGTACTTTATTTTTTATCCTTTTTTTAATCAGGTAATTCATTATTGTTTGTGTGCTTGTTTTGAGTTGGAATGCCTTACATATTTTGGAGATTAATGCTTTATTAAATATATAGTTTGCAAATATTTTATTTCATCCCATAGAGTGCTTTTTCACTGTTGACTGTTTTCTTGCCTTTATGTGAAGAAGCTTTTTAGTTTGATGTATTCCCACTTGTCTAATTTTACTTTTGTTGCTTGTGGTTTTTTTCAGTGTCAGGTCCATGAGATCATTGTCATGGACAAAGTCATGAAGGTTTTCCCCTATATTTTCTTATTACAGTTTTCAGATTTTTGATGTTGGAGAAAACTGTTAAATACTGGAGAGTCTGCAAAAGTACTAAAGGTTGAAATAATAAAACCAATGAATAACTTCCTACATCTCTTAGTTGATTTTTATTTCATTTAGTAGTAATTTCTCAAGAAATTCACTTTATAATTGCGAGCATTTAGTTCAATTATTATTACTAAGGCTTCCTTTCATTACCCATTACTTAATAAGAACATTAAAGTCAAAATAGTTTGACTTTCGCCTCTAGTTAAAAGGGTAGTAAAAACCTTTATGTTGATAGAGTGGCTATAGTGACTCTTCTAGAATCTTAAGAATATGTTAGGACTGTTTCAGGACCCTGTGGATATCTCACCCCTCATTTTAAAAAAAAAAGTTTTTTTAGCCTCTTGTTTGTACCATTTGATATTGCCTCCTTAGGCAGCTGCAATGGTAAGCATCTGCCACTAATTGTTTTTGCTAAATGCTCTGAGGCTAGGTTAGGTCTTTTCTGTCAGATCAGTAATGATAAGCACAGTCAATGGAGCTCTTCCACGGAGCTTAAAGACAAGTCAGAGAATGACAATACTCGGGATATAGAGCTTTTGGAGAGCTCCAAATCACCTCCCCTTCACGTGCATACCAAACTGCTGGTGTATAGGGCACTATGTATCTAGAGACAGAAAGGATAGGAGATAGGGCATGCCGCCAAGCTCACTGTTCTGAGAAGAAGTAGTTTTTGTTTTGTTTTGGTTTGGTTTGGTTTGGTTTGTTCTGTTTTGTTTTGTTTTTGTAGTTAAATCACTTTGGGATTGTTTCAAGCCTTTGGTAAATTTCCAGAGTTCTAACTAGGCTAATGTTGACAAATTTTCCCAGTGTTTTTGCTTTTGTGGAAAAATTGATTTTCAGTTTTTAGTCTTCCATTCCAAAAGTGCTTCTCAGTTGATTATACTATATTTGGATATATTTAAGTTGTGAAGAACAAGGGAAGTATAGTATTTACTTTCATATCTCACATCTTAATTTTGCAATTGTCATTTTAGCAGAAAGAAAATCTTTAGGGGTTAATTTACCCATTTGTTTTTTATTTTACATAAGACAAATTGCAAACATACAGTTCAGAGATTCTAAATAAACAGGCCTTGATGAGTTTGGCAAAGCAAAGTTGATAAACTTATAATATTAAGATCACAATTAATATTAGTTTATTTTGTGGGTGAAGATAAATTTTTTAAAAATATAATGTTCTAGGGCCAGCCGAGGGGCTCAGTTGGTTAAGAGCAACAGTGGTTCGATTCCCAGTCCGAGCTGAGCTGCCAACAGGTGGCAGGATGGCTCAGTTAAAAAAAAAATATATATATATAATGTTCTTAACTTATTTATAGAATGAAAAAGCACCCACGCAGCCACTTATTTATTCATTTCAGCTGAAAATTCTGTGACAGTTTTATTACACTCTAAAATTCCTGAAGGAAAACAATAGATGCATAATGAATGCATAAATATTCAAATAACCCTTTGTAAACACATGAAATATTGGAATAATTTAAATATCCAAAGCATGAACAATTTATATATAGCAAAATGATAATAAAGAGATCATTATAACTACACGACTTTTTTTCTAAAAAATGTAATACTGCTAATATTTTTCCCTTTGTGATATATTTTAATTTTCTTGACTGTAATGTGGATTCAGTATGAACTTAGGTATGGAGAATATGGAATATCACATCATCTATAAATTAACATGTACTTGGAGGAATGTTAATAATGCAGTCTATACTATTATGAAATAAAAGCCTATGGAAGCAGTTTATATTTTGAAGCTATTTTTTAATTCTAACACTAGAACCTGTCAATAATTAGCTAGTCTTCAGATAGTTGATTTGGTCTGCCATGCCATATTTTTCAAGAAACTTTCAGAGCTTTCAAAATCATTGAATCTCATGGATAATTTTCCCCATGACTGTAATTCAATCCTCAAAATGCATTACAGATGCTACAAATATATACTAGGTACAATATGTAATATCTGTTTAATTTTTTATCATCAACCCTATTTTTTAATTCTTAAAGATTTTTATTTGAAAATATAGCTAACAGGGCCGGCCGAGTGGTGCGATGGTTAAGAACTGGCTTGGGACGCCAGAGGGCACGGTTCGGATCCCACATATGAGGGCCAGTGACACTGCCCTCTACAGCTAAGATGCTGAACAGCAGCTCAACCTGGAGCTGGGTTGCTGTGAGTCACCAGTGATGGTGTAGGCTGCAGCCCCTGTGGCAGTGGGTTGCCATGGGCTACCGTATGTAGCCAGCAGCCAGCGTGAGTGGCCAGCGGCCACAGTGAGCAGCCATCCAGAAGCATTACAGATGCTACATAGCGACTGATGTGCCTCGCCTGGGAAGAGCGCAATGATGGTGCCAATTTGGGCCAGTGAAGAAACGTCCTCCACAACTAGACTGAAGAACAAAAATGACAGCAACTTGTCTGTTCCCTTTCCCCCAATTCCCCAGCACTGTTCCCATCCCCCAATTCCCCAATAAAAATCTTTAAAAATAAATAAATAAATAAATAAAAATAAAAATATACCAAACATACAACATTGTATCTGTTTCAGGTGTACACCATAGTTGTTCAACATTTATATACTTGAAGTGATCGCCATAAGTCCAGCAACCATCTGACACAGTACCACACTATGACAATATTATTGACTATATTCCTTATGATGCATATTACATCTCCGTGATTTATTTGTTTTATACCTGGAAATTAAAACCTCTTATTCCTCTTCAACTTTTTCAATTACAGTTAACATTCAATATTATTTTCTACTAATTTCAAGTGTACAACATAGTACTTAGACATTTGTATAATTTAAGAAGCGATCTCTCTGATGAGTTCAGTACTCATCAGGCACTATACATACTTATTACCATATTATTGACTATATTCCCTTTGCTTTGCTTTACATCCCCATGACTATTTTGTGCCTACCAATTTGTATTTCTTAATTCCTTCACCTTTTTCACCCTGTCCCCCAACTGCCTCCCATCTATCAATCTGAACATTTTGTATCCATCTTACACCATGCATAGTTATTACAATATTATTGACTATATTCCTTATGTGCTACCCTATATCCCATGAACTTTGCAACAACCAATTTGTACTTCTTAATTCCTTCCCCTTTTTTCACCTATACCTCCAGTCCACCCTCCCATCTGGCAATCATCAAAATGTTCTCTGTATCTATGAGTGTGTTTCTGTTTTGTTTGTTTCTTTGTTTTTGTTCTTTAGATTCCACATATAAGTGAAATCACATCGCATCTGTCTTTCTTTTTCTGACATACTCCACTCAGCACAATACCTTCCAGGTCCATCCATGCCACCGCAGATGGCAAGAACCCATCCCCTTCTGTGGCCAAGCAATATTCCATTGTATATATGTACCACTTCCTCTTTATCCATTCATCCATCAACAGACACCCAGGTTGCCTTCATATATTGGCCATTGTAAACAATGCTGCAATGAACATATGGATGCACATGTCACCTAGAAATAATGTTTTGGGTTTCCTCAGATAAATACCCAGAAATGGGACTACTGGGTCCTTCCTTGTCTCTTGTTATAACTTTTGTTTTAAAGTCTATGAGTATTTTGTCCGGTGTAAGTATTGCTACTTCAGCTTTTTAGTTTGTTTTTGTTTCCATGTTCATGAAATGTCTTTTTTGGTCCCTTTACTTTCAGTCTGTGTGTGTCTTTTGATCTGACATGAGTCTCTTGGAGGCAGCATATGTAAAGGTTTTGTTTTCTTATCCTTAGTCACTCTATGTTTCTGATCAGAGCATTTCATCCATTTTCATTGAAAGTAATTGTGAATAGGTATGTAGTTATCACTGTTTTATTATTCATATGTTTTATTTTTTTGCCTTAAAGAAGTTCTTCTAACATTCCTTGTAATACTGGGTTAGTGGTGATGAACTTGTTTAGCTTTTTCTTGTCTGGAAGCTCTTTGTCTGTCCTATTTTAAATGATAGCCTTGCTGGTTAGAGTAATCTTGGTTGTAGGTCCTTGCTTTTCATCACTTTGAGTATTTAATGCCAATCCTTTCTGGCCTGCAAAGTGTCTGTTGAGAAATCAGCTGACAATCTTATGGTAGCTTTCTTATAAGTTATGAGGGACCTTTCTATTGCTGCTTTTAGAAATCTCTCTTTGTCTTTAACCATTGCTATTTTAATTATAACATGTCTTGGTGTGGACCTTTTTTGTGTTCATCTTGTTTGAAACTCTGTGCTTCCTGGGCTTGTATATCTATTTCAGTCACCAGGTTAGGAAAGTTTTCAGTCATTATTTTTTCAAATAGGTGTTTGGCCACACCCACAGTTTACGGACTGCTGTGCAGAAGGCTTACCCCACTGAGTGGTATTTGCCCCAGCAGTCTCTGGTGCCTGTTGAGACCACTCTTTGTGTATGCTGCTTGTGGGGCTAATTGGGCAGTGCTCTGCTGTGGTCTGAAGCCAACCTCCAAGTATGTTTATTCTGGGGCCTGTTGAGAGGGGCTCTGATGCAGGCTGATGTCAGCCACTGCCTGTGACTGGCTGAGGACTACCTGGTAGGAACTACAAAGCTATCCATGTTTGGTCTCTGCCTGTGTTGAACTTGGAAGCATGTGGGAGAGATCACATTGTGAAACAAGGATAGCTGCCACCAGTACCTGGTCTGGGATAGCTCTGAAAAAAGCCAGGGCACCCCATGGACTGCTAACACCTGCTGGCTCCATAAGGTTCAGCTGCTGATAAAGCCTGTGTGGTACTGAGTTGGGTGAGGTGGGGGCTCAGTGAGTCAGCATTTTGGAGCAGCAGAGCTCACCAGGCCAATCAGATTCAGATTTGGCTGAAAGCGTAAGGGGCGGGCTCAACACAGGAAAGTCCCGACAGCTGCTTCAGAGGACAGCCCCACACAGGGGAAACAGCAACTATCTTCAAGCCCTTCACCAAAGCTACAGACATCAATCTGCTCCCCTAATGCCTCTGACGCCCCTGAGTCACTGTCCCTCCACTAGCACCCAAGGTGAGTTCCTGCAAGAGATTGAATTTGTGTGCAGTTCCTTTAAGAGGATGGCTGGATTTCCTGCAGTCTCACATACCACCCGAACAATTGGAATTCCACTGATTTTCACAGCCAGATCTTGTGTAGGCTCCTCATGTCTCACCAGCACTCCGGGCTGGGGAGCCTGGGGACCCTTGCTCCTCTGGGGGGAAACTCTGTGACTGAACTGCCCCCCCCTGCAATTTTCGTCCACCACACAGAGGTTTGGGGTCAGCTCATTTCACATCTCCACCCTTCCTACTAGTCTCAATGTGGCTATTTCTTTATATCTTTAGTTATAAAACTTCTGTTCAGCTAGACTTTAGATACTTCTCTAGGTTAATTGTTCTATAATTGAGTTGTAATTTTGATGTGTTCACAGGATGAGGCAAGCATAGCATTTACCTATTCCTCCATTTTGGATCATTGGCCCTATTTCATAATTTTTTTTAGCAATATCGAGTTGCTTAAAAATTTACTAGTTTGGCTTTTCCATTCACACATTCATTTTAAAACTGAAATTCACGAGTAGTCTAGGATTCTTTCTTTTCCTGAAAAGTACTCAGTGTATGAAGAGAAATACATAATTCAGCATGAATTAATATTACTCTACTTTTAAATCTACTTCATGCATTCTAAATAATTATTTTAATGTTGAAAATTATTTTATATACAGTATTATTGGATTTATCATTGATATAGCTTTTAACATATATTCCTATTCAGTTTTAGGTAAACTATACACAGAGAAGTATACACACACACCTACACACAGTCGAACTACTTACTATTTTTTGCTGTTCTTGTAGCAAAGCAAGATAGGTTTTAGCATTTTCTTTTTATGTATTATTTTTAAATTAGCATAAAGTAATATATTAAAAATGCCTTGTGACCTTTAAACCATATATTCTGATTAACTGGTTCCCCCTTGTTTACACTAGCATTCAGGAAGTGGACTGAATGGCTACTCAATCAAAAAATGGAATATTGAAAAGGTCATAAATGTATGATGGTGAAAATCACCATGGAAAGCATTTGATCTTAGAGATATTTTCTTTATAAAATATGCTGTAAATTGGCAGAGCTAAAAATTCAAGGCAAATATTTTTCAACATTAAGTAGTGAGAAATGAAAACATGCTAAGACAAACATTATAATGAAGAAGTGAACATAGATAATATCCTTCTTTTAGGCAATGCACTCTCAGGCTAATTTTCTACATGGACTATTTTTCCTGATTTACAAAGAAAATTACAGTCATATCACGCTAACATGAAATCACTTTGTATGGAGGTCATGATAATTCAACATATTTAAAGTAAAATGTCTTGCTTTGTACTTCAAATATAGATAAATTTGTCTTTCATAGTTTCATAGTACCTTGTCCAAACTTTAGAAATACAAAAAGTTTTGAAAAAAAATTTTTTTTCATAGCTTATTTGGTGACTAAATCTAATTTCTCCTGAGCAGGAACCACTTATAATTTTTATTTATTAATTTAGGATTCACATTCATAAACTTTTAGTGTGTTTAATTTTGGGTAACTCTCACAAATCTTGCTGGGAGGTATCCATAATTAATGACATAAGCATATACTAACTTTCTGAAATAAAAAAAAAATCTGAATTCTGAAGTGGTTTGGACCCCAGTGTTTTACATTTACTAATAAACAGATGATGTAATTTTTTAATAATGTTTACAAATGAGGTAGAAAACAAGTTGAAATGTTTATTAGAAGATTTTTAACAGTTAAAAAAATCTGTATTCTAGATTTCAAATGCCGAGTGATTAGTTTTACAAGTTACATTCTATGGTGATTGGAGAAGACATTTTTATTATAAAGAATAAAAAATATACTTTATGATAATAATCATAAATTTTACAAAATTAACCTCTTCTCTGTTATCTTGTTGCTATTTGTGAATTAATGTCTTCAAACTTTTATGCAATAATTTCTTTATGAATGATCCAGAGAACATATTTTACATGGGTGTTATTTTGTAACCTTACAAAAATCATTTTACTGTCCTAAACAAATCACTAAATATAAATATAAATATAAATATAGACTTTTATAAATTATGCCAATTGATGCTATATATTTTGATATATTGATAGTATATATTTTCTAGTATATCTTACCACTAATGATTTCCCCAAACCTTAATATATGTATATTTTTATCTCTTTGTTAAAAGTATTATGTGTTAACTGATGAGTTATAAGAAAATTATTAAGTCATATAACTACCACATAATCATTATATAGTCCATTTTCATTAACTTACAAAGTTATCCTCTACCCCTTTGCATGCACCCCTTCCTCCTGCTACATAGCGTATGGCAAATACTGATCTGTTTTCTGTCATTATAGTCTGCATTTTATAGCAGTTTTAAAACCACTTCATTGGGGTAAGATTGACATATAAAAAGCTGTACATATTTAATGTTTACAACTCTATGAGCTTGGTGTTAAATATATATCTGTGAAATCATCATTTCCATCAAGGTCATAAACACATCCATTACCTCACAAAGTTTACTTCCACCTCCATTATTATTATTATTATTATTATTATTATTATTATTGTAAGAACACTTAATATAAGATTACCTACCCTCTAAGCAAATTTCAAGTGTAAAATATGATATCATTAGCTATAAGCACTATGCTGTATAATAGATCTGCAGAACTTATTTATCATACATAACTGAAACTTTGTACCCTTTAGCAACTAACTCTCCCCTTTCATATTCCTCTCAAGCCTTGGCAACCACCATTCTACTCTCTGCTTTTTTGAATTTGTCTTTTAGATTCCACATATAAGTGAGATCATACAATATTTGTCTTATTGTTTCTGGATTATTTCACTTCACGTAATGCCCTCCGGGTTTATCCATGTTATTACAAATGGCAATATTTCCTTCTTTTTTAAGGCTGAATAATATTACCTCTTTGGTTAAATTTATCCCTAGATATTTTATTTATTTTCTGATGTAATTATAAATGGAATTGTTTACTTAATTTTTCTTCCTGATAGTTAATTATTGATGTGTAAAAATGCAATAAATTTCTGAATATTTTCAATACAACTACTTTACATTTTATATATATATATATATATATATATATATATATATATATATATATATAGAGAGAGAGAGAGAGAGAGAGAGAGAGAGAGAGAGAGAGACAGAGAGACAGAGACAGAGAGACAGAGAGAGAGAGAGTAATATAGCCACAATAGGATCCTTTAAGATCCATGGACACCATCACTTTTTCTTTATACATTCATCTGTTGATGGATGCTTGGATAGTTTTCATATCTTGACTGTTTTGAATAATGCTTCAGTAAACATGAGAGCACAGATGTCCCTTCAAGATCCTGATTTCAATTCCTTTTGGATATATACCCAAAGTGAAATTGTTGGATAATATGGTATTTCTATATTTCATTATTGAAATGAAATACTATTTTCCATTATGGCTGTACCATTTAACATTCCCACCACCAATATTCAAGAGTTTTTATTTCTTTGCATCCTTGCCAACACTTGTTTCTTTTATCTTTTTAATAATAGCTGATCTAATAAGTGTGAGGTGATACCCTTGTGGTTTTGATTTTCAATACCTGATAATTAGTGATGTTCTTATAAATGGAATTTTATAATATTTTTATAATATTATATTTTTATCTGGATTATTTCACTAAGCATTATGCTGTTGTGATACACTGATGCTGCTGCTTGTATCAGTTGTTCCTTATTATTTATTAGTATTCCATTGTTTGTTAATACCACAATTTGTTTATTCATTCACCCATTGATGGTGTTCATGGGTCTTAAAGCACCCTATTATAATATTACTGTCAATCTCTCCTTTTATGTCAGTCAATATTTGCTTAATATATTTAGGAGCTCCTATCTTGGGTGCATTAATGTTTACTAGGGTTATGTCCTCTTGTTGGAGTGATCCCTTTATCAACATGTAATGTCCTTCTTTGTCTATTATAGTCTTTGTTTTAAAGTCTATTTTGTTTGATATAAATATTGCTCCCACAGCTTTTTATTTGTTTCTATTTGCATGAAATATCTTTCTCAATCTCTTTACTTTCAGACTATTTTATCTTTCAATCTGAAGTGGATCTCTTATAGACAGCACATGTATGGGTCTTGCTTTCTTAAGCATCCAGGTACCTTATGTCTTTTGATTGGAGCATACTTCATTTGTATTAAAGGTGATTATTGATAGGTATAAAATTATTGCCATTTTATTCATATTTATGTTTTCCCCTTCTTCTTTTAAAAGAAGTTCCTATGCATTTCTTGTAATAATTGCTTGTTGGTGATGAGTTCCTTTAGCTTTTTCTTTTGTGGGAAGCTCTTTATCTCTCTTTCTATTTTAAATAATACCCTTGCTGTGTAGAGTAATCTTGGTTGTAGGTCCTTGCTTTTCTTCACTTTGAATATTTCCTGCCACTTCCTCCTGGCCTGCAAGGCTCGTTTTGAGCAATTAGCTTATAGTCTTATGGGTGGTTCCTTGTAAGTCACTAGTTGTCTTCCTCTTGCTGCTTTTAGGATTTCATCTGTATCTTTAACCTTTGCTGTTTCAATTATGATGTGCCGTGGTATGGGCCTGTTTGGGATCATCTTGTTTGGGACTCTCTGCACTTCCTGGACTTATAAGTTTATTTCATTCACCAGGTTAGGAAATTTTCTGTCATTATTTCTTCAAATAGGTTCTTGATTGCTTCCTCTTTCTTCTCCTTCTGGTACCCCTATGATGTGAATGTTGTTACACTGGATGTCCCAGAGGTCCCTTATGCTATCTTTTTGTCGTTGTTGTTTGAATTGAGTGTTTTCTGATACCTTGTCTTTCATATCACTGATTTGATCCTCTGCTTCATCTAATCTGCTGACAATTCCTTCTAGTGCATTGTTCATATCAGTTATTGTGTTCTTCATTTCTGACTAGTTTTTTTTTTCATGGTTTTTATGTTCTTTTTTTATGCTTACTAAGTCTTTGTTGAAGTTCTCATTAAGTTCCTTGAGCATTCTTATAACCAGTATTTTGAACTCTGTCTCTGGTATGTTACTTGCTGCCATTTCAATTAGTTCTTTTTTCCGGAGTTTTCTCCTATTCTTTGATTTGGGACATGTTTCTTTGTTTCTTCATTTTGGCTGCCTCTCTGAGATTGTTTCTATTTATTAGAAACAATAAATATATTGTTTATATCTCTTAGTCTTTTTTGGGTGGCCATATGTAAGAGGTGTCCTTTATGGCCCCGAGGTGCAATCTCCCTGATCACCTCTGCCATGTGTGCTATTGGCACATCAGTGAGTGGGATTTATTCTGAAGCTGACTGACAGTGAGGGTTGACCACTCACACAGCTTATGATCAACTGTGTGTGGGCTGATCGCACAAAGGGTATTCACGTCAGCAGACTCCTTTGCCTGTTGAGACCACCTTTTGAGTCTGCCACTGTGGGGCTCTTTGGGTAGTGCTCTGTTGTGGTTTGAAGTCCATCTCCAGGTTTGTTGGTTCTATGGCCTCTTGCAATGGGGTCCTGTGCATTCAAAGTCAGCTTCTGCCTATGATCACCCTAAGTCTACCTGTTGGGAGCTACAAAACTATCCACACTTGTTTTCTGCCTGTTTTTTATTGGGAGGTGCATTTGGTAGTCAATGCTGGGGACTGAGGTCAGCTGCCACCAGTACCAGGCCTGGGGCAGCTTCACAAAAGGTTCAGGGCACACTGAAGCCTGTCCCACCTGTTGGGTGCCTCTAAGGCTCAGCTGCTGAAAGAGTCTTAGTCGATATGCAGGTTGGGTGAGGCAGGATCTTAGGTAGTCACCAGGGTTGGTAGGTGTTCACCAGTTTATTGCAGATTCCAGTTTGGCACAGTGCTGAGCTTGGAGACCCTCACAAATGTCCCAGAGCACACTATGGCTAGCTGCCACCTGCCTTTGGTCCTCAGACCACTGGGAGTTGTCCAGGAAAGATTTCAGCCTGGGTTGGTATTGGTTGCCCAGCACTGAATGTGGCTTAGGCAGCACACAAGACATGGCTAGCTGTTTGCTACTGAAAGAGCCTCCTGAGGTGTGCAGGGTGGGGTTGGTTGCCCAGGCACTAAAAGTACCTCCTGAAGTTCTATGCAAGTTGGGTGGGGCGGTATCCCAGGGAGTCACTGAGCTGGGGCAAGTGGTGTTCACAAGGTTAATGCAGATGCAAACCTGATACTACTCTTGAGCCTGGGGCCACTCTGCAAAATACTGAGAGAATACTGAGGCCAGCCACTGCTCACCTCTGGCCCACAGATAACCAAGAGTAAGAAATGTTGCAGTATTGTTTGAGGCTGCTTGCCATCCACTGAAAGTGTCTCAGGCAGCACACAAGCCACAATGGGCTGTTTGCTGCTGAAAGAGCCTCCTGCAGATGCAGGATGGGGCTCATTGCCTGGTGGGGTGAGATGGGTGGACAGGGTCCCACTGAGTCACCAAGGTGTGGTGAGTGAAGTTCACCAGGCAAATGCAGTTTCAGATTTGACCATGTGGGGGAGGGCTCCACATAGGAAAGATGGCCCCCATCTGTGTGCTCTAAGGGAGGGCTCAGCACAGGGATAGTGGAGGCTATACCTCTAGCTCTCCCCCTATAGCCACACAACTCAGTCTTTCCCCATATGTCTCAGGCACCTCCCAAGACACAGTCCCTCCACCGCAGGAGAAATAGTGAGTCTGTGTGCAGGCCCTTTAAGAGTATGTATGGATTTCCAGTAGCCTTCTGTTTCATCCAAGCAGGTGCAATTTTTGCTGATTTTCACAGTAGATGTTGTGAGGACTCCTTCCTCTTCCAGGCACTGGAACACTGGGCTGGGGAGCCCAGTGTGGGGCTAGGACCCCTCACTCCTCAGGGAAGAGCCCCGTTGCCAAAATATTCCTCCCAATGCTCAGTCACTATATGTGTGTGTGGGCCCACCCAGTTTTGTCTCTGTCCCTCCTACCAGTCTGGATATGTCCTCTTTATATCCTTAGTTATAGGAGTTCTGTTAGGCTAGTTTTCAGATGATTCTTGAGGTTGATTATTCTAGAATTTAGTTGTAATTTTAATGTGATCATGGGAGGTGGTAAGCACAACATTTACCCACTCCACCATCTTGCCTGGTCATTTATCTCTTGTTTTCTTCCTCAGAACTATGTGATTCTAATTAGGATTCTTTTAAAAAGTGAGGAAGGGATTTATCATCATTGCCTCATTTACATTTTAGAGTGAGTAATGGTTATATGCCATAAGCATTACATATATTTAAAACCTTATGGACAAATCTTAATACATCATTAATACACCATTGTTACAAATAAGTCATAAGAATAACTTTTAAGTTACCTAACGTTTTCAAGTTATTTTACTTTAAGTATACTTTTAGTAATGTCACTGGAGGCCAGCCTGATAATAAACTTGTTTTTACTCCAGGATTCTACTGATTTAAAAAAATATTTTATTTTTTATAGGAGTTTTAGCTATAAAACAAAATTAAGAGGGAGGTAAAATATTTTCTACATACTTTTGTTTTTCCCACTTTTTGGAAATTATGACCAATATGTCTATGAACAATCTAGAATGATTCTTTATTGTGAAGATATATTGTCATTTCTCTTCTGTAAATATCTAAGAGTGGAATTGCTGGGTCGATTGTGACTTCATGTTTAAACCTCATAAGAAACTTCAAAATTGCATTCCAAAGCATTTATATCACTTTGCATCTCCACAAACAATGAATTAAAACTGCAGCAATGCAGTGAATGTTCTGCACCAATGCTTTGTATTGTTGGCTTTATAATTTTTAACCATTTAGTGGCTGTGCAGTAGTATTTCAATGTGGTTTAGTTTTCATTACTCTGATGACTAACAGAGTTGAGCATCTTTTCATTTGTACATCTTTTGTGAAGTGTCTAATTAACAGTTTTGACTTTCTTTTTTTTTGGTTGTTGTTCTTGTTATTGCAATATACTTTAAGATATATTCTGCATAAAATGTTTTATCAGATAATTGTTTAGCTAGTATTTTCTATTATTTTGTGTCTTGCATTTTTATTTCCCAATGAATATGTTTTAAAGAGCTATTTCTTTTTAAATTTTTATTAGGTCCGGTTTAATATATATAACATTTTATTCATACAATATAATTGGTATGTACTAGTTAAGAAATCTTTCTCAAACTCAAGGACACAAAGTTTCTTGCAGGTTTTGTTCTGTAAGTTTTATAAGTTTAAGGTTCACAATTAGGTCTATGATTTACTTTGATTAAATTTTTGTATGTTATTTTAGGCAAGGATGAAGCTTCATTTATCTTATAGATGCATATTCAATATCCCAGCACCACTAGTTGACAATATTTCCTTTTTCTCTTTGCATCCCCTTTGCATCTTTCTTTAAAATCCAATGTTTAAGGGTCTACTTCTTCAGTCTTTTTTCCCCCTAATGACCTATATGTTTATCTTTATACCAATATATCATTGTTTTATTTACTGTTTTTTTTAATAAGCCTTGAAATCAGGTAGTGTGAGTAATTCAACTTTGCTCTTTATTTTTAATTTTGTTTGTTATTCTTGATCTTTTGCATTTTTCCACATAAGTTTTTAAAAATAGCTTGTTAATAAAAAAATTTTTTGTCTAGATTTCAACTATATTATGTAATGCTAGTTTTCCTCCTTTATAAGTGTAGTTACCTAGGGCATATTCTGGGTCAGTATGCACCTCTCTATTGCATATTCCCTTGTCTCTATCTAGACACTCTTCTCAATAATTTATTCTACAAAGCCTTTATTTATATGAAGTTTATTTCTTCTGCCAATATCTATTTCTAAAAACTAGACTCATATGTCCAATGTTATATGCCATCTGTGAAAATTTCAAATTAGTTGCCTCATAAGAATCCTATCTTTAACATGTTTAAAATGAGAAGTGTTTGTAATTCAGTGTATTACATTTTTTTGTCTTCCTCATCAGAATTAATGCTACTTCCATCTATTCATCCAGATGCTCTTCCCATATAATTGTCTTTCTTAATTCTGGATGCTGCTGCTAAATATCGTGTTCAACACTTACTCTAAGCTCATTACTGGTCAGCAGAGGTTAAAAAACTATTATAGTTAAGTGTCTATATGTAATTTGTTAAGCTTAGAAACAGCTAGCTTAAACAAAGTGTCTATGTAGCTCTTTTGTGAAGATAGATACTGCAGTAGGTTCACGTGAATGGGAATTAAGATCTAATGAAATGGATTAGCTTACCAAAGGCTCCTTGATACCTATTATGCATTGTGCTCTAGAATTTCTGTAATGTCCTGATGTTGGCCGTGTTCCTTTACATGTCCTCACTCTCCCCAGTCAAATGCTCTCACATCTAATTGAAGTTTCAAATGCTGTGAATGAAAACAGCAAGATAAGAAGTTAAGTGTCTCCATAAGATTTAGTTCACTATTTACCTAACTATCTTTTCAGAAAATAATGAAGCCAGTAAGCACATTATAGTAGATTGGACAGTTAGCGACAAGGCCAGAATATGTAGACAACTTTTTTCACTGTGAAAATGATTAAAAAGGAGGGTATTGAAACTGGAATTCATAATATGTTTCGTGTTGGCCAAGGAAGATTTTTTTAGTATGCTTATTTGACTACATTTTGCATATCAATAAATATTGATCATATTTAAATATGAATTAAATTGAATTAAGAAATAAGAGAAAAATATAAAAGGGAAGTTTGCAAGTTGCTAGAAACTAAGCCAGAATGTACTTACTCAAGACAAGCTATCATAACCCATAGTTATGAACAAAAGTCAACCCTGGCATAAAAAATATCTTATTGGGGCAACCAAGCCAGAAAAATAATGAACAAAATCTTCAGCTAACTTTGTGACGTTATAACAAAAACTTACATGTACACAAATGTCTTGTATCTATAATCACTATTCCTGCCCTGAGAGGCTGCAGGATTTACCTATGTATCAATATGTCTATGATTAATGAAGGCAGGTGTGTGTTAAGAACTTGAGTTTGAAAGCCTTTCTCCATCATGCATTAACTAAAACATCTCTGGAAAAATCTTAGTTTGCTTATCCACAAAATAGTGAGAATACAATTATCTTCCAAATATGTTTAGTCTAATGATCAATAAGTACTTAGAATAGCTCCTGTTACTTACGCATTACTTAATAAGTGCCAACTAGTATTATTATTGGTGTTTTTCTACCTTCTTTCTAAAAAACTTGTGAGATAAATGTTCTTTTTCTTACTATACAAGTGAAGTATTGTATTTGAAGTATTTAGAAGTAAAAATTATCAAGTGACAGAGCTAGAATTTTAAAACTGTATCTGTTTAATTACAAAGATTTTATTCATTTTGCAATATTTATAAGCTAGTAGGTCAGAATAAGAATATTCTCAACACACTAAAGCAAAGCAAAATTCCTAGGTAATTTAAGGCAGAAAATTAAAAATGTGTGGTGTGTATGTGTGTCTTTATGTTTAAACCAGGGGTAGGTGATTCTACCAATACATTAATAAATAGTAAAACCAAACATAGACATTTCACAGTTAAGTATAGCTTCAGTTTGGAATATTCATTTTCCTATTTTTCTTGTTTTATGTCATTTGTTTCCTTGTAACAATTTACTTTTCCTGCTAATTGTCTTATTGGACACACATGAAAAAATGAAAGTTTAAAACTTTTATTTACTGAAATTTGATATTAAGAATCTTTACTATTAGAAGTAATATTTTAGTACATATAGACCTAAAAATTTAATATGAAGACCTAAAAAATTAATCATGGTAAAATGTACTTTATTATTGCAATGTCTCATCTCTACAGTAAGTACAACATTTGATTCATTGGAAAAGAAATTTCAATTTTTCTTAATATTCAAGTATAAGTAAATTACTACATGACAAGAAATTGGTATTTCCTCTTATAATCTTTGATACAGTTAATATACCAAGGTGAATGGAAATCCTATTTGGAAACTGTTTCATGGGTACATTGTTAAATCATTCATGCATGAAATTTTTGAAGCTCTTTGTCAAAAATACAGACTGTGGAATATTTTCCTAAAATGCATGATGAAATTCTTTTACTCTAGAAAATGCTACTAAAGAATATAACTTGAGATAATGCCTCTGCAGTTTTTATTTCACAAAGTTTATAGGTTGCTTTGCCTTGAGTCATGCAATTTTGAGCAATTAAATTGTACCGATAAGTGTTTTATGACAACTTAGCATGATCTTTGGAAACATTTTTATCTATTATTTTCATAATCATAACATAACTGCGTTCTTGTAAAAGTTAAACTTTTACATGGCATTTTATCAAATCCAACCCAAATCAAGCAATTTGTACTATAATATAGGCCTTGTAAACACATGGCACCAACTAATTTAAGTTATTAAGACTTACAAATATTTATTTTCCTATTCTTTGTAAGTACTCCTAAGTACAATTATAAGAGCATTTTGGATGAGTGCTGCATTGTGGCGCAGGGAGAAAGGTAAAAATATGGACGTTGCAACCAAGAAAGACTCCTCAGGGAAAGAAAGCTTTTGGGGCAAAATCTTACAGAGCTTTTAGCAGAAAAGCTTTTGGAAACTAGTACATTTATCCTGAAGACATTGTGACTGTGCAGAATAAGAAGCGAAAGACTGTTAAAAGATAAACTGAGGCATATTAAAAAAAATTTAATAGTTTATTTGAGCAAAAATCTAATCAAATAGGGCAGCGCCACCAGAAGTGGTTAGGAGGGCTCTGCTGACAGGAGCCGGGAATCACTTTAAACAGAGTGAGTGTGAAGACAAACTCAGGAAATTACTGCATAGGCTGTAGTTTAAAGCCCAGTTGGCTGTTTGTGATTGGTTATCCTTAATGTTTGATTTTGTAACTTTGTAGCATTTTACAGGCTTAGGTTTCAGTTTCATTGTGTTGTCGCATGGCATTAGAGACATTTCAGTCTAATGGCCTCCTTGTTTAATTTTAACATAACCTAGCAGAACATCTCTGATCAACAGAGCAGAAGTTTTAGCAACATGGAGAACTAAGTGCGACAATTTAGAACCTTTGAGGAGAAGGATTCCCCCCAAATTTAAAAGCTTCTCAGTTGAAAACACTAGTACTAAATGCCCCCTGAATCTTCTTAAGAGCTCCTACCCAGAATTAAATCTCTACTTGATTCATAATGACCAGCCACTATGCTATTATCTCAGGAATGAGTGATAACATAAAGCAAGAAAACGTACAAACACTTTTATTTTAATTTACAATCAGCAATATTCTATCAAAAAAGACTAAACATGCCAAAGGTAGCATCACAAAAGGCATGACTATTTGGCAAGAAAACAGATTAAGACACATGAACAAATTAAAGTCTAAAGAAAAAAAATAGAAAATAGAACTGCAGTAGTATACAAGAATTAAGGTGGGGAATATAGTTCTAAACAGATGTAAATGTAATCCTACAGAGAAAGCAAAGAAAATGAGGAGAGAGATAGACCTGAAGAGGTGTCTTCAAATAGTCCAAAACTGGTTAGAGAAACCAAGCCACAGATTTAAGGGACTCTGCAGGCAATGATCCAGTACATTCACAGAATATCACATCTAGAGACATTATAATTACACTGCTCAAAACCAAAGACAAGCAGAAAATCTTACAAACAGCCAGATGGGAGAAGACAAAACAAATAAAAACATTACTTTTGAAAAAGCAGCAGCAAAGCACATTGCGTTTCTCAACAAATGATGAATGTTACTAAACAATAAAACAGCACCTTTAAAATACTGAAAATACACATTATTCTAGAATTCTCCTCCAAAAAACAATAGCCTACACAATAAAATGAAAATGAAGAGGATTTCAACAAACACTGAAATAGTTTGTGTATACAAAACCTGCTTGAAAACAAATCTTTAAGGCATTTTTATAGAGAAGGAAAATAATTACAGGTAGAAACATTAAACTCATCCTAAAAGAGAACAAAAAATTATGTAAGAGTAAATATGTGAAAAGTAAATGAATTTGAGAATTTATTTCCTGCCCCAAAACAATATTAGAAATGTCTGGGGATGTTTACAATATATTAGAGATAAAATTCATTAACAATTATTTAAAAGGGCAGATGAGTTTCTAGAATTCAATTATGCTTGGTGGATGGGAAAGAAGTAATAATTTGCATTACACTGTCATATATTAAGTATTATAATCTTTAAAGAAACTACTAAAACAATCATAAAAATTGCATAACTCACAAATTACCATAGGGAAAATGGAATAATAATTTTTTTTTTAAAGTATAACCAAACCATGGAGAAAAGTAAAAGGAATGTTTTTTTTTTAAATTAGATAGAGGGCCTGCCGAGTGGCACAGTGGTTAAGAACTGGCTTGGAACGCCACAGGGCCCAAGTTCGGACCCCACATATGGAGGGCCAGTGACACTGCCCTCTACAGCTAAGATGCTGAACAACAGCTCAACCTGGAGCTGGGCTGCTGTGAATCGCCAGCGCCGGTGTAGGCTGCAGCCCCTGTGGCAGTGGGTTGCCATGGGCTACCGTATGTAGCCAGCAGCTAGTGTGAGCGGCCAGCGGCCGCAGTGAGCGGCCCTCCAGAAGCCAGCAACTGATGTGCCTCGCCTGGGAAGAGCACAATGATGGTGCCAACTTTGGCCAGTGAAGCAACGTCCTCCACAATTAGACTGAAAAACAGAAGGACAGCAACTTGTCTGTTCCCCTTCCC